>NW_015389041.1:57665-59291 GCF_001527695.2 Protobothrops mucrosquamatus | reverse complement strand
AACCCCCTGCTCAGGCAGGAAACCCTATACCATTTCAGACAAATGGCTGTCCAGTCTCTTCTTAAAGACTTCCAGTGTTGGAGCATTCACCGCTTCTGGAGGCAGGTGGTTCCACTGGTTAATTGTTCTGACTGTCAGGAAGTTTCTCCTTAGTTCTAGGTTGCTTCTCTCCTTGATTAGTTTCCATCCGTTGCTTCTTGTCCTGCCTTCGGGTGCTTTGGAGAAGAGCTTGACTGCCTCTTCTTTGGGGCAGCCCCTGAGATACTGGAACACTGCTATCCTCGTCTTTCTCTTCATTAAACTAGACATACCCAATTCCAGCAACCGTTCCTTATATGTTTTAGCCTCCAGTCTCCTGATCATCTTTGTTGCTCTTCTCTGCACTCTTTCTAGAGTCTCAGCATCTTTTTTACATCATGGTGACCAAAACTGGATGCAGTATTCCAAGTAGTTTCTCAAAAGTCTTGTTTCTCTTTTTACTGGAAGGTACGCTTCAAATAAAAGTTCTAACATATTGCAAACAGGGCTTTCTGCAGAAAACTGACATCTGCATGCATGTTTAAGCAAATTGATTTGGTCCATTCATCAACTTACCATCTGATCGATAAATTGAAATTAATTAGATTGCCACAAGAAGAAATACGTTATTACTGAATACCAGAACACCAGTCAATTTAGCTTTGCCTGCAATTGAACCAGCTACTCGTATTATTAGCACCGTTTCAGAAATGTATAATTATATTATACAATATAATTCCTGAATAAATAATATCTTCATTATTTATGCTATTCCGGCCTTTACAGAAACTTCATAGTCTTCTAGCTTGTTCATTGCTGTGCGATATTCTGACGACGTCAGAATAATAACCTGCAACTATTCCTCCCCCCCACCAACACTACCACCACTTCCCATGCACTAAGGTGGAAGCTAAAAAATAAAATTAAAAGCTTCTCTTTCATTTTTAGTCCAGTCTGGATATCAGAGCTTCTCTCTGCTCCAATGAAGAAGCAATTGCGGAGGGGAGCAACTGGGGGTGAAGAACAAGCTGGAACTTTTCTGAAGGCGAAATGCCTTTATAACCAAATGCTTCCTCCTTTTTTGTGGTCTGGTCTAAGTGATGTGCTAAAATCTGTACTTCAAAGGAGTCATGGAAACATTCCTGGTGTAGGAGGATCCTCAAAAGACGTAAAACTCCTGGACAACTACAGGAAACATTTGGAACTATCTGTGTCTGTCTGTCTGTCTGTCTATCTACTAAGCAAATGGTTTTAAGTCAAGGACTTACCTGTATTCAGTTATTCCCGCCAGAAGGAATGCTACACTTTACTGCCCAAAACATGTATATGTATGTGTGTATCTCTGTGTCTGTCTCTATCTATCTCTCTATCTCTCTATCTATCTATCTATCTATCTATCTATCTATCTATCTATCTTTCTATCATCTATCAATCTGTCTGTCTGTCTATCATGTATCAATCTATCTAAATTTGTATCTATCAATCATCTATCCATCAATCTATCAATCTGTCTATCTATCTATCTATCTATCATCTATCAATCTGTCTATCTATCATCTATCAATCTGTCTGTCTGTCTATCATGTATCAATCTATTTAAATTTGTAT
>NW_015389041.1:19325-56139 GCF_001527695.2 Protobothrops mucrosquamatus | reverse complement strand
ATGATGATGATGATGATGATGATGATGATGATGATGATAAGTTGGAAGGGACCTTGGAGGTCATCTAGTCCAGCCCCCTGCTCAGGCAGGAAACCCTATACCATTTCGGACTGCTACACAGCTCATGAGCTGTTTTGCAGCTTCTTTAAAGCAGCCATTCCTGGATAGGGCTGCCTGGGGAGAACAAATAGCACTTTAAAAAAAATAAAAATAAAAGTGGAGCAGGCAAAAAACAACAGCAACAACAAAAGAGAGAGTAATGGCAGGCCTTGAGTCACTTTCCTTCAGATCTTTTTGAAAGGATCCCTGGGAGTTTTGAAATTTTAAAGATCCCCAGAAGGCATTCCATCAGGGCCTTTTGAAGCCTGGTGAAAATTAAGCTGATTTCTTTCTTTCTTTCTTTCTTTCTTTCTTTCTTTCTTTCTTTCTTTCTTTCTTTCTTTCTTTCTTTCTTTCTTTCTTTCTTTCTTTCTTTCTTTCTTTCTTTCTTTTGCGAATACTTCATCGCTTTTGATATTGCTCCTTTCACAGTAATCACCTAGTCCCCCTTTGAATCAGACCTTGGCAGTCTGGAGGAGGAGAGGAATGGTAGGTTTCTCACGTGGCAAGGATGCTTGCCCTGCCTTTTTACGAAGTTGGAATTTAATAATAATAATAATAATAATAATAATAATAATAATAATAATAAGTTGGAAGGGACCTTGACTAATGGCATTGACAAATTCGCCATTAGTCAATTGCAAAAGGCGGCCTTACTAGGAACTGCTTTCATCCTGCGACGATATCTGTGATACCATCAAACATCCACATCTGCCTATCCCAGGTCCTGGGTGAGGACTCGATAGGTAGACAAAAATGCCAGATCCAGTCTGAACATCTGGCTGACTGTGCGATGATCCATAATAATAAAGTTGGAAGGGACCTTGGAGGTCATCGAGTCCAACCCCCTGCTCAGGCAGGAAACCCTACACCATTTTGGACAAATGGCTGTCCAGTCTCTTCTTAAAAACTTCCAGTGTTGGAGCATTCACAACTTCTGGAGGCAGATTGTTCCACTGGTTAATTGTTCTCACTGTCAGGAAATTCCTCCTTAGTTCCAGGTTGCTTCTCTCCTTGATTAGTTTCCATCCGTTGCTTCTTGTCCTGCCTTCAGGTGCTTTGGAGAATAGCTTGACTCCCTCTTCTTTGGGGCAGCCCCTGAGATACTGGAAGTCTGCTATCATGTCCCCCCTCGTCCTTCTCTTTGTTAAACTGGACATACCCCAATTCCAGCAACTGTTCCTTGTATGTTTTAGCCTCCAGTCCCCTAATCATCTTTGTTGCTGTTCTCTGCGCTCTTTCTAGAGTCTCAGCATCTTTTTTACATCGTGGTGACCAAAACTCAAGAAGGCCAAAGAGCTTCTGCTTCTAGTTAGGGTGGACTTGGCAGTCTGTTCTATCAGATGGTTCTCCTAATGGTCACACCAAGCTCCGCTTCTCTGCGGTGTTCAGCCTTCACACTGATTGATTTGTGATGTGTCTTCAGGTTGGTGTCAACTCTTTAGCAACCACAATGAGTGACTTTCTCCATGATGTCCCCAGTCTTTCAGATCTTCCAATGGTATACTCATCATCGCTGTCCATCCACCCGATGGCCTTCTTCTCTTTCTTTCTAGCCTTCTCTACAGTGCTAGGTCTTCACACAAAGTGTCTGAAGTAGGATAATTTACAATTAATCAATACAATCAGAACAGAGCCAGAAGGGCATTGTTTTTATAGCCATTTAACTATCAATAATGAAAGGGCTATAAAAACAATGTCTCTCTAATGTTGACTTACTCTTTGATAATGTTAGCAGCAGCTAATGAAAGCACAGTACGAAATATATTTTCTGTCCCGGAGATCAATATGTCCTCCTTTTTACAAATAAATACACTTGGGACTCGGATTTTTAAAACGGTTCTTTTTAAACTATAAATACAGAAATTAAAAAGGGGGAAAAAATTTCCATATAGTGTAACAGTTGACATCACAACAGTAACACCAAGTCATTTTTGAAATATGTTGCCCAAAGATCATTCTATGTATATTTTATTCAGATTAGAAATGTACTTTTCTCGTTCTTTAAAACCACAGGAGAAGGTGAACAGACTTCCCCAGTGGCATCTTTGACACTTTGATGAAGTGTCTCAAGGTCACGTTGATGTCACATTTGTGCCGTGTTTGTGCTCCAGGATTAAGTCGATTAAGCGTGTGTGTGTTTTTGTGGGTGTTGCAATCTTTCCAATAGAGCGTAAAAATTAATTCATAACAGAAAGAAAAGTTGATTTCAGGAGAGCTGAGAGACTGAATTCAAAGCTGCTGATAAGAACAAGGGAACTGATGGAGTGATACTCTTCTTAATGAGAATAAACCGACTGAACCGTGGCAAAGTTAATGAGGAAATACCAAGATAACAGCCGGGGAAACATCAGGGGCTGAATTAAGCAAAATACTAACTACAACCAGGAATTAAGCACCAACTTAGGAAAGGCATTGTAATGTCTTTCTGCACCCACACTCTAACGAAGAGACATCTGCATCTTGTAAATAGATTTTATACTTTCGGGTAGATCTCAGTTTGACGCCGAAGACAGCCTCTCAAAGGCTGGGCATCTTTGTGAACAAGTTAGTCCCGTAGCAATCAGATGTTAGTCTGTCCACTCTGCACTATTTCAGCTGAAATGTTTCTCTGCCAGGGGTGATAAGGGCTTCTGAACGGCAGCCCTGTCTGGGCTTGGTTTTGTGCTTGGGTTCAATCTGAATCTTCCGTCCAGTTCAGAAGCTGAAGACCAGACCAAGGAATTAACGGAAGGCAATGCATTGGTAGCAGAGTCTCCCAAAGGGGCCTTTTCATTCATGAGACCACTGGACTTTCTTGTGTTTCCTTTGAAGACTTTTCGCTCCCCATCCCAGAAGCTTCTTCAGCTTCGGACTGAAGGGAAGGATTTATACTCCTTGCAGACAGCTGGTCCTTTGCCTTCTTTTAGAGGGTCATTGAAGCCACTTGGAGGTTTGTCTGTGTCCTCAGTGGTGCTTCTTCAAGAGGCAAGTGGACTTTCTTGTTTTTCTTTGAAGACTTTTCGCTTCTCATCCCAGAAGCTTCTTCCGCTCTGACTGGATGGTGGGGAGTGGAAGGATTTATACTCCTTGCAGACAGCTGGTCATTTGCATCTTTTTAGAGAGTCGTTGAGGCCACTTGGATTTTTGTCTGCGTCCTCAGAGTCACCTGAGTGGTGCAAATGGGTGTGGAGTCTTCTTGGTTGCAGGATGTTTTCTGCCCTGGGTCCCTTCCCTGTTGGAGACAGGCGCAGGATGATGGGGATGAGTCCGTGTTGTCTGCATCTCAAACTGAAACGCAAATGGTTCCTTTAGGCTTCCCTCCAGAAGCTGTGCCTGCTCCATCGCTAGACATTTTTAAGAAGAGATTGGACAGCCATTTTGTCTGACATGCGATAGGATCTCCTGCTTGAGCCGGGGGTTGGACTAGGAGACCTCCAGGGTCCCTCCCAACTCTGTTATTCTATTATTCTGTTATTGTTATTGTATTTGTAACTCTGTCTCTCTCTCTCTCTATGAGTCTAAAGCAGAATTTACACTGAGTTATGGAGTAATGCTTATTTTTTTTAGAAACGTCAAACTATTAACTCAATTTCTCACTCTCTCTTTCCTCAAGTTCATTTTTATTTTTCTTTATTTGAAAACATTTCAGTGACTTGCCACAGTTTTGCTGCAGGGAAGGATAAATATAATTTGTAGCTGAAATCGTGAGTGAATGTTAGTCTGAGAATGTAGGAGTAGCAAAGATGACTCCGTCTGTTTACAATTTGCTTGGCAGATCTACTCAAATAATTATAGAAATATACTTTTTATATTATCTCTCTATTGACTAGATCCGGTGTTTCCCTACCTCAACAACTTTAAAATGGGTGGACTTCAGCTCTCAGAATCCCCAGCCAATATACTGGCTGGAGAATTCTGGGAGTTGAAGTCCACACATCTTAATCTTGGTAAGGCTGAGAAACACTGGACTAATAGTAACTAGATAGTAACCTAGTTTTATAGAACTACAAAAATTCAGACAACTACATATATGCTGGTATCCTATTGCAAATAGCAATAAAATGATATGTAAGATGCTGCTGGAGCTGAAAACATTCAAAAAAATAGAAGACCACACACAGCGTCATTTGGATTTTTGTGGTCAACCTTAATGTAAACAGTTTTCCTCCAAGGATCTAAGAATTGTAGTTCTGTGTAGGGGCTGAGATGATTTTTTTTTTACCTAGAACCAACAGAGTGTTGATGATGGATGTAAGTTGATAGTCCTGCCTTGTAGGTACACATATGTGGCTCTCAGCATCTTCAGTAATGGTTGAGGTCAGAGGTAAAACATGGCTTGTGGACCCTGGTCTGTTCCAGTTAGACCAAGGTTGATCTCTGCTGACCAGGCTAAAATAGGAGTTGGGAAGCTATTTGTCCCCAAGCTTGGTCCAAATGACCAGTAAGGTAGGATGTGGGTGTCCTTAAGTATCTCTCGGATTATGGACTCTTGCTAGAACAGTGTTTCTCAACCTTGACCATTTTAAGGCATGTGGATTTCAACTCCCAGAATTCCACAGCCAGCAATGTTGGCTGTGGAATTCTGGGAGTTGAAGTCCACATGCCTTAAAATGGTCAAGGTTGAGAAACACTGTGCTAGAAATAGCCCTGTCTGTGTGGGTCAAAGATCTACCTGATATAATGAGAATGTAACAGTATCTCTGCATTCATTGTCCCAAAAGTGATTGACCAATAGCTTCATCATTTAATAAGATTGTTTCTGCATTGACCGATCTCCTGAAAATCAAACTTGATTTCTGGAGACTTCATGAATACAGTCATTTAATATTTTTTTAAGCTACAGTATGGAATAAATTTGTTTGTTTAACTTTCCAGGTTACAATCCTTGGATTTTCTGGTGGACTTACATCACCCACCTGTTTGTAGCTTCTCAGCTCATACAGGTTCTGTAACAGTTACATCGAGTTAAATCAAATTCTGTAAAGGTTAAAAGAAACAGTTTAGTTTCTATTCCGTCAACAAATGTTCCTTTTATTAAATGTTTTCAAAGAAAACAAAAAAAATATACATATTATTACGCAGTAGTCCTTCTGAAGCTTATTTTCTGGAGTATCAAATTCTCAGGCTTAAAAATGCAAATGCATAAATCTTGTGATATTATTTGAGAGAACCACACAATTCTGAGATAGTACAAACCACATTCATCAGGGGTTTGTGCTCAATTTTGGGTCCATGAAATAATCTAAGCTTATTGCACTAACACAGCAGTTGTAAAATGATCTTCTCCAGGTCACTTGGAAATTGAAAAATAGTTGCCCAAGTCCACCGTGTTGTCTTATGTTTATAGAGTAGCTTGTAGAGAAAGTTGGCACCCTTTGCATTTAAGATGTGGTGACAACTTAACTTATTTGGAATCCTACTTTCCAACTGCAGCCTTTTAGCTTCTTAACACCCTGGGCGAGGACCCCATATCAGATAGCTTCCCAGTTTCCCAGGCAACTAAATATCCACAACAATGCTGTACTATTAGCTGCGTGTGCTGGTAGTAGAGAAGGAAGGAAGCCAAAAGAGAGAGAGAGAGAGGTTATTCCCAGATGCTCAGCTATCACTTCAAGGTGGAGCAGATTCTACAAGGGATGTTTTTGGGGTGACCTCTTGGACCTTGGGGTGACGGCTACTTTTCTCCCCACATGGCTGGTGAGCTGATGAGCAAAACGGATCATCCTATCAGGGCAAAGACTTTTATCTGGCTGCTACTTCTGGACTCTCTTGGGGTGGATCATCCGAGACATCATTCACCTCCCTGTCAGTCACCCCTTCACAGTCTTTCTCTCCTTCTCTTTCTTTCCTCCACTTTTCCTCGCCCGGGGCTGTCGGCTTCTTAAGGTGGTGCCGTGGCTTTCCACGGAAGGTGAGGCATAGGATGAGTTCTCTCCTCCGTAGCTGGGGTAGACCTTGACTTGATGCATCATGAACTTGGAAGGTCTCGAAATGATAGTCGTTCTGGTTATGATTGTCCTCTTTGTGAAAGCGCTGGAACAATTTGGGCTGATTGATTCTGGCTTGGAAGGTAAGAGGCATCGCTCCTAAAAATAACGGTGGGTTTCTGAATCTTGAGTAGGGAGATGAAGGGGACCTGGGAAGAGAACTTCTCACTTTTTTATTTTTAATCTGCTACTCCTACAAGGACGTTTTCAGAACTGATATTTCAGCTTTCCAGCGTTGCTTGTCTTCTTGTTGGGTCTTGAAAAAGCCCCGTGACAGGAGATGTTCTCAAGTGATTTGAAAGAAGGGGGTGTGGTGAGAAGAGAAGGAAAACTTTGGCTCAGATCCTTGTTAGCTGTGCATGAATACTTGTGTAATATTTGGATCCACAGGAATGTGTTGGGTTGTGTAGTGGGGGAGGATGGGCAAGGGCAGAGACAATGAGATGCTTCAGTTGTGCTCCACTTTGACAAAACATAATGTTCCAGGGAAGGAAAGCTATAAAGGTTTTGTAGAATTATTCTGTCAATAAGTTGGAGATAGTTCTTTTCATTGTTAAGAGTTTTGTGGTGTTTCCTACTTTTATCACTTTCCCATGATAGAATTCCTGCTTGAGGGGAAAGTCATTTAGACTTTTTGTTGAATACTCTTTTTTTCTGTTCTTTCTCAAGTTGTAAAATAGCTGTCCTTCTGTTTTGCTGAGTGTTTGTGCTGTGTCCAGAAATTGTGATCAGAGAATGGAAATTACATGGAAAGATGGATTTTGTTACATTTTTTTTCAGGGCTCCCAGCACATGGTCCCTGGATTCCCTTTTAAAATATCTCTTTGACTTGCCTCGGTGTGGACTGAAGGAGACCCCAAGGATTTGTCTTCTGTCTAAAGGAAAGCTTCCAAGTTTAATTGCTCAAAACAAAACTGGCAAAATGTAAATTTCTCAGTTTGATTGGACTTGGGACTGGCTACTTATCTAATCTTTTAAAGAAATGCAATCCTTCTTACAAGAGTTAACATATATAAAAAAAGTTCTCAGTGCAGTTTTGTTGTTGTTGTTGTTGAGTTCTGAACATTTAGGAAAACTACGAAGAAGCCACAATAATCAGCTACATCTTAAGGATGAGGGTCCTCCCTCAGTTGTGCCCATCACGTTTCTAAGTTTATTGAGATAGTCTAATTTATTCCATTGCATGAAAATCATTTTAGTTTTGTGATATTTTGATAGTCTCTACCTTCATAGTCAATAGGCTGTGTGGTTATTGTGTTTCCAAAATATAATGTTAATTGGATTGTTTTAGGCATCCAATTGCTCATATACTCACATTGTATGTTATTAATCCATTCACTTGTGTTTTTCTTCCAGTCTTTCTATAGCAGGTTTAAAAGAACGTCACAATTTATCAATGTTTGTAAAGGTGTTAAAAATTGGTAGTGAAAGGAGTAAGATTTGCTTTCTGTGTGTGTTTGCATTTTTCTGGAAATAATTTGGCTTTTCCTCTCAATGGTTCTATCTTTTTGAGATTTTCATCTAAAGGAAATCCTTAACAATGTTGTTTTGTAAACACATTCTTGGAAATAAAAGTCATAAAAAAGCTACCTTTTTATGACTTCATGCCTTTGATGAGAGCTAGAATATATTTTAGTGTAAAATGTAGTTTTGTTTTGAAATCAAATTTAAAGTAATATAAAAAAAATCCTCCAGTTTTATTTTTCTTCTTGCAGATGATTACAACAGTAATATAATAGTAATAAAACTTATACAAAATCAATTCTAAGTAGATATTTGAAACTATCCTATCTGTGTACATAAACTACGTAAACAGAAATACCTGTGTGTTAGGCAAAACCTAGGACCAAACAATATTTATTTGGGATAACTTATTCTATTGTATTTTCTTTTTTTATCTAAAATAAAAGAAAGCATTTGTCAGAGAGGAATATTCAGAAGCCTTAATTAAGTCACCTTGTTGTAACCCTAAGCAAAAACATACACAACTTTTTCTGAGTTCGCCAAATCTGGCAAAACTTTTCAGAGAAAGAGACAAGATCTCTTCAGTATCCTCTAAGGGTTAGAGTTAGATGGTGGTGGGGGGAGGAAGGTGCATGAGAGTTTAGCTAGACACAACAATACTGGACCTAGTGTGTGAACCAAGGTTATTGAAATAAGAGATGATAAGAAATGGCAGGTTGAAGAACTGGAGGGAAAGCCTGCATTTCAAACTAATTGGAGAATGTGATTTATGACTGTTAATTAGAGGAGGGAATTGTGCTTTGATACTATGTGCTCAGGGGAGGGGAATCCAGTTTTTGGCTTCGACTGTGTTAGTGCCGATGCCATGCTACTCCAATAAAGATTCTTTAAGGTAAACAGTGCCTCGAAGTTCTTTGAAGAGTTTCATCTGTCGGAACCATGACAACAACAGCACTGAAAAAGGTGACGTATGACCTGTTTTCACACACATACAACCTTGTAGCATCCCCAGGATCACGTGATCAAAATTCAGAAGGCTTGGCAACTGTCTCATGTTTATGACGGTTCCAGACTCTCAGGATCATGTGCTCCCTTTTTGTGACCTTCAATGGGGGAGCCAGATCCACTTAACAACCGTGTTACTGACTTAACAACTGTGGCCAAAAAGGTCATAAAATGGGATGAAACTCGCTTGACACTTTGTCTCGTTTAGCAACTGAAATTTTAGACCGAGTTGGGGACATCAGCCAAGGACTACTTGAATTAGGTGAGGCTTCTCCTTTTCCCGCTGGGCTCAAAGGCCTGGGCTACAGGCCACAGGATCATGGGGATAGTGCAGTGCTCATAACTCTGAAAAACGGTCATAAGTCGCTTTTTTCTTCAGTGCCGTCATAAATGTCAGATGGTCACTAAACAAATGATTGTAATTGAGGATTATTGGTGTGCTCCCATTGCCAGTCACCATCAGCCCCTCTACCTTTCCATGTCCCTCTGCTAGTTTGCCTAAATTTAGACAAGGAGTTATGGGAGACATCAATTTCCCTGTTGGCTGCCGTTACTTTCATAGCAGGTTCTTCTTTCGCTCTGCACGTCTGTATATGAAAGTATTAGTGGTACATGACTCTTTGTAGTGTCAACAGCCAGCTTGGGAATCCAAATAAAACTCCAAGTTCATTCCGTTTCGGAAAATCTTACTGTTTATTGAATACCGGCATGGTAATGTCAAAGCAGAACTAATTCTGAGGTTCCCAGACGCCAGTTCATAGAATTAAACAATAATTTCTCACCCTCTCACGTAGTCCATATAAACAATTTCACTTTGTTATGGGAACCGTCTGCTTCCTCTCCACACCTGCTGCGGTGTCCTTGGAAAGGTTTCAGGCTCTCATGGACTTCAATGGAATTGTAGGGGTTTTTTTTCTCCATCGGACCCATTCTAAAGCAACACCTCCCACCTGCTTACCCCTTACTCTGATGGCAAGTTGAAACGAAGAGGCCTGTAGCTGCCAAAGTTTCGTTCCTAACACGTAGACTATGCAAATTCTGAAGTAGGGGCGGGAAATTGTGATCTCTTTCTCAGTCTTGGAAACTTTAAGATGTGTGGCTTGGGAATTCTGGGAGTTGAAGGTGCTAAGATTGGAAAACACTGCTCTACGGAGACCTCCCCCCTTGCTGTGTTCCTGGTAGCACCCCAAAATTCACGCCAGGGTGATTCAATGGCACAACAAGTGGAGAAAAAGTAAATTTAAACCAATACGTTCTTCAGTTAGAAACCACCTTGGTGTTGTTGTTTTTTAAGGAGATGTACGTGGAGGCTTTATCTTTATTGCAGATGAATATATTTTCAGGAGCAGTTCTTCCGGGGCCCAGAGAGTGGCAGTACTACTTTAGAGTTGAGTACATTAGAATTACGAAGCTTTTTTTTTTTTTAATATGGTGTTTTTGTAAAATGCCAAGGAACTTTCTAATATTCCATTACATGCGGTCCTATTAATAGGCTAACAAACAGGTCATGTCTGAGCGAGACGGAGCAGGGAATTAGCCAGTAGTCAGTCCCCAATGGAAGAAAAGGATTAGCAGGGAAAAAAATATATTTAAAGGTTGAATGCTTTTCTTTTGTTTGTTTTAATGGGATAGTTTAAAGTCCTTTTGGCAGGAGAATGGCTTCAAAATGAAGCACGCCAAATCACAAAAATATACAAAGGTACCAGGCTGATCTGGTATATGACATTTGATGTAGATTATACTTATCTAGCCTTCAACTTACAATGGTTTGTTTAGTGACCGTTCAACGTTACGATGACACTGAAAAAGTGACTTTGGGTAGGTTTGGGGCTCAGGTGCTTTTTAAGTCAAGAACGACTTGTAGAAAGAATAGAAAAAAAAGCCCGTCCCTTAGATTGCAAACATCTGGATGACCACTAGATGGCAGCCGAGAAATTAAAAGGACTCTGCCACTCTATATGGAAATAAATACTAAGGAGATGTGTATTGTCAGCATGTCAAGCAGCCTTAAGAAGATTGCAACTGCCTTGATTCAGAACAAATCAATTCTTCGTTGTTTTATCCTGATTTAAGAAAAGATAATAATAATAATAATAATAATAATAATAATAATAATAATAATAATAATAATAATAATAATAATAATAATAATAATAATAATAATAATAATAAAAAGTTGGACTGCAAGGCGATCAAACTAGAGGAGATCAACCCCGACTGCTCTTTAGAAGGCCAGATCCTGAAGTTGAAACTCAAGTACTTTGGCCACCTAATGAGAAGAAAGGACTCCCTGGAGAAGAGCCTGATGCTGGGAAAGATGGAGGGCAAGAGAAGAAGGGGACGACAGAGAAGGAGGGGGCTGGATGGAGTCCCTGAAGCAGGAGGCGTGAGCTTGGATGGACTCCAGAAGATGGTAGAGGACAGGAAGGCCTGGAGGAACGTTGTCCATGGGGTCGCGATGGGTCGGACACGACTTCGCAATTAACAACAACCACAAGTGCTACAGAACTTATTACTGGTTACCCACCAGTAACCCGAAGGCTGAAGCAGTGACCCATAAAGAAATATCAAGTCCCGGGGAGCTGGAACTAACACGTGTGACTGCAAATGTCATTGCCTATGTAGCCTTTCTCTGGAAGAGGATTGCAACCTTCCCTTCTTTATAATAAGTCTTTGAAAGCTGACACAGTCTAAAGTTTGCAACTGGCATTTTTCTCCCTGCGAAGTAGGATAGTGGGTCGAGTAGAATATTAATGCTCCGTCCATCACATCCCTGGACGGTGTTGAGTTCCTACATCTGATCTCTATTAACATTTTTCCTGGCACTCTTCCCATTAGTCCAGTACTCACCGCGCCTTGTGATTCGGGTGAGCAAAACAATTGTAGGCTCTTCTCCAACCCTCATTTCTCTTTTTGAGATTTCCACACACAGACACACAAACACACACATTCAACGGAAGAGGCGCTGCCTTTGGCTAAGACGAGGAACAAATAATCCATAGAAATCGTTGCCAGCCCAGGGGGCTTCTTTGAGAACTGAGCACAAAGGCTGAATAAGTCTGCACACCCACCGCCTCACAGAAAAGAAATTAATGATTTTCCCATCATTTTTGTCTGCTGAAGTGAAGCCAAAAAAGAAAAAGGAAAAGAGGGAGGGGTAGGGAAAATAATCAAAATGGGGGCTTACTTTGTTCCTGGGTTGGACTAAGGGGTGGGGGAGAGAAATCGGGCTGGAAAATATTCTTTTACCCAGATGACTTGATGCACGACCTCCAGAAAGGGAACGAAAAGGAACGGGGTTTTTACAAATCCGTGGAAGCTGCTTGGCAAAGAAAAGTCTGAAGAGCACTTGGACAGCCAGTGAGTGACAGATGTCGTGCGGAGGGAAAGAGAGCAATCAGAGAGAGGGATCAAAAATGCATAAAAATGCTGTTGTGGTGAAACATGAGCAATTAGTGGAGGAAGACAACAAAGGAGATTTTCTTCCAGGCCACTAGTGAGATGTAGATGACATCCTATAATTGCAAGATTTGGGTATGTCTAGTCTAGAGAAAAGAAGGACCAGGAGGGACATGATAGCAGGGTTCCAGTATCTCAGGGGCTGCCCCAAAGAAGAGGGAGTCAAGCTATTCTCCAAAGCCCCTGAAGGCAGGACAAGAAGCAACGGATGGAAACTAACCAAGGAGAGAAGCAACCTGGAATTAAGGAGAAACTTCCTAACAGTGAGGACAATTAACTAGTGGAGCAGGTTTTGGGTGCTCCATCACTGGAGGTTTATAAGAAGATATTGGACAGCTATTTGTTCGGAATGGTCTAGGGTCTCCTGCTTGAGCAGAGGGCTGGACTAGAAGACCTCCAAGGTCCCTTCCGGCTCTATTCTGATTGATTGCTGTGTACATTGAGAGTCATGAAATGTCCCCCAAACTTAGGGAACATTTGTAGAGAAGCTCAGATTTTGTCCTTGAGGAAACCACCCAGTTAGATGAAGAGGTGCTACCTGAAGGTCTGGGACTAAGGTAAGGGCAACATCCAAGAGGAAGTTTAAGACAGTTTTGGCAAACAGCAGGACTGCTGTGTAAAAATTAACCCATGAATTGAAGGCCTCACTTAGGTATCCTCCTGATATTGTGTAGAACCCTGGGAACATTCAGGCTACTCCTTTTCCAAAATCCCCACGACTCCTTCTTATCCAGCCCTTGAGCTGAGCCAGGAGGTCTAAAATGGAGTCCTACCTTGATTCATTTGACATTCTGTGAACTGTTCTTCCTCATCATCCCAAAGGTGATGATGAGGCAACTGGAGTTTCTTTGTTTTTCCTTGAAGACATTTTGCTTCTCTTCCAAGAAGCTTCTTCAGCTCTGACTGGATGGTGGAGGATGGAAGGATGTACATTCCTTGCAGTCATCTGGTCATTAGTACTCTCTCTGAGAGTCGTTGAGGCCACTTGGAGGTTTATCTGCTCCCTCAGGGTCACCTGTCTCCTGTTCACAACACAGTCCTTTCAGCAGTTCCAAGAAGGTTCCACAACCATTTGCACCATTCACACACACACTCTCCTGCCTACTTGCAGAGTTGTTGCTGTTTAAATAAATCACAGAAAAGATTAATGGGTCAAGAATATTTATACTCATTTCCCCTTTTTTTTATCAACTGAACATTAAACTGGGGGGAGACAGGGAATTGTGTGACCGTGAGGAAAATACAGAGAACATGTTTCTGTGTATGTGTGCACATAGAATAGGATAGGATAGGATAGGATAGGATAGGATAGGATAGATAGGATAGGATAGGATAGGATAGGATAGGATAGGATAGGATAGGATAGAATAAGATAGGATAGGATAGGATAAGTGAAATAGAATAGAATAGAATAGAATAATGAATTAGAATAGAATAGAATAGAATAGAATAGAATAGAATAGAATAGAATAATGAATTAGAATAGAATAGAATAGAATAGAATAGAATAGAATAGAATAATGAATTAGAATAGAATGGAATGGAATGGAATGGAATGGAAGGGAAGGGAAGGGAAGGGAAGGGAAGAGAAGAGAAGAGAAGAGAAGAGAAGAGAAGAGAAGAGAAGAGAAGAGAAGAGAAGAGAAGAGAAGAGAAGAGATGGAAGGGACCTTGGAGGTCTTCTAGTCCAACCCCATGCTTAGTCAGGAAACCCTAGACCATTTCAGACAAATAGCTGTCCAGTCTCTTCTTAAAAACTTCCAGTGTTGGAGCATTCACAACTTCTAGAGGCAAATTGTTCCACTGATTAATTGTTCTAACTGTCATCGTTTTGAATCTTTGCTGTTATAAATACATGCTCATGATACTTTTATTGAAATAGGAATGGCCCTGTTTAGTGAAAAATCCTCCATTTTCTTCTTCAATGTCTAAACTACCTTCTGAGTAATAGAGTGGAGAAGATCCCTTTTCTCCTGTTTATCTGTCGTTCCTCAGATGGTGTCAGTGAAGGATGGAGAAATCCAGAACTAAACCAAAGATTTTCCCCAACTTTCTTTTTCCAAAACAACCTTGAATTTTAATGACATGGCCACTATTTCATTCCGAATGGATGCTGCCCTATCCACTCACGATTTTTTTCATTTGAACTGTATGAAGAGCATCCATTAATTTCCACCACATCAACAAAATGTAAAACTACATTGAAAACTGTGAAGTGTGTGAACATCAGTCCAGGTGACGATGCCAAACTAAGCTGGCAAGACGAAAGCAATGTGTCAGTTTGTCAAGCCATGGCAATCAGAGAAGTGAAAATTCACCATCTGGGTCTAAAAGCTTTTTCAGAACTTGGGGGCATAGATTCATTTTGTGGATACGCTCGAAACCCTTCGGTAAAAGCCCTGTTCTGACTTAGTAAAGTATTGTTGGAAGTAAAATCTGGTCTGGTTCCAAGCCGGGAGAAAGACGTAGGAGGCAAGCTGCAGTTGGAAAGGAGGGCGGGATATAAATTCGAACAATAAATAAATAAATAAAATAAAAATTTAGGAATCAGAAGCGACATGACACAGCAATTGATTCTGGGACAGCTGACAAAATAGTCTTGGTAAATGGATGGGTTTTTATGTAATTCAAGGGATTTGTGATTTAGAAGCCAGGTTCATTGTGAAATCTACTTTAATCTGTTCTTGAGTGTGCCCTTTTAGTCTTCTAATTGTTGTTGCCCGATTCCTATTGTGGCTGAGAGGTTGTGCCCTGTCCTTGGAGCTGGGTGGTGAATGTAGATTTTAGGTCTCTTTTGTCTCTCTGCTTTTTAATATGATCAGTTCCAGCCTTCTGTGGGGGCTGTAGCTGAAGATGCTTTGATTATGAATGGAAGAGTTTGTGAAACTAAATATCCATTCCCAGGGGCTGGCCACTTAATAATAATAATAATAATAATAATAATAATAATAATAATAATAATAATAATAATAATAATAATAATAATAATAATAATAATAATAATAATAATAATAATAATAAAAAGTTGGAAGGGACCTCGGAGGTCATCTAGTCCAACCTCCTGCTCAGGCAGGAAACCCTATACCATTTCGGACAAATGGCTGTCCAGTCTCTTCTTAAAAACTTCCAGTGTTGGAGCATTCACCGTTTCTGGAGGCAGGTTGTTCCACTGGTTAATTGTTCTAATGGTCAGGAAGTTTCCCCTTAGTTCTAGGTTGCTTAGTTTCCACCCATTGCTTCTTGTCCTGCCTTCAGGTGCTTTGGAGAATAGCTTGACTCCTTCTTCTTTGTGGCAGCCCCTGAGATACTGGAACACTGCTATTATGTCGCCCCTAATTCTTCTTTTCTTTAGACTAGACATATCCAAGTCCAGCAGCTGTTCCTTATATGTTTTAGCCTCCAGTCCCCTGATCATCTTTGTTGTTCTTCTCTTCTCTCTTTCTAGAGTCTCAACATCTTTTTTACATCGTGGTGACCAAAACTGGATGCAGCATTCCAAGTGTGGCCTTACCAAGGGGTTGTAAAGTGGTATTAACACTTCTCGTGATCTTGGGTGATTTTACTTCTCTTCCGGGGCTGGGGGGAGGGGAGGCATTTCTTTGCTAATATGGGGACTTTCTTATATTAAAAGGGGTGGATTCTCCCTACAGCATAGTATGGCAGTTGCTTTGATAATGCTATGCAATGAAGTTGCGTGGAACACTTTACATTGGACTGCCGATGTACTGAAAAAGCTTTGAAACCGATTAAGGCCTTCAGGGTAGCTTCAGAACACCAAAGCTCCCTTGGGGAATTACTTCTACACAATCTTGTGTTATAGAAGAAGGGAGCCAAGACCTGCAGGAATTAAAATGCCCAGGGGGGTCCAGTTTGCTTCCTGTAGAGATCTGAAATCACATCTGGCAAATTAATCATCTATTAAAACATTACATGCAGCGGCAGGATTGCAGAAATGTTACTTAAGCAACATGCATAAGTGTAAGTGAATAAATGTATAGTATCCCCAAAAATTTAGTGTCACTTAATCTACTTGAACATATTTGATCGGTAGAATCCCCTGGCTAGTGATTTAAGAAATTATATGTAGAGTTTTTCACATTTTACATTTGTATACCTTAAGGGAAAGATTGATGCTTTCCAATTGTGGTGTTGGAGAAAATTCTTGAGAGTCTCTTGGACTGCAAGGAGATCAAATCAGTCAATCCTAAAGGAAATCAACCCTAGCTGTCCTTTGGAGGGACTGATCCTGAAGCTGAAGCCCAAATACTTTGGGCCAAGTACTTTTTTCCAAGGAATCCTTGGAAAAGATCCAGATGTTGGGAAAGATGGAAGGCGAAAGGAGAAGGGGACGGCAGAGAAGGAGATGGATAGATAGCGTCATCAACGCAAGGAACATGAATTTGGTCAAACTCCGGGAGACAGTGGAGGACAAGGGCTCTAGTATTTTGTGGTCCATGAGGTACATGAAGACTTAGCAATTGAACAACACCAAATACTTTAAGGATCCTGTAGCATCTCACCCCAATAAAAATTGAGTTTGGGGCAGCATAAGGGCAGGGTGAGGGAAGAGTTTGAATGCCTGTCCTCTGAAATCTCAAGGACAGAAAAAATATTTCACTTTTCCAATTAGTTGTGTTAAACTAATGCATCTTGGGAGCTGCAACAGGGGATGCTAAACCTGCTGTCCATTTTGGTGGTTGAGGTAGCCCAGAACTGAAGATAAAACTTGAGTGGTCTACAGGGGAATCAAAACGATTAAGATGGCAGACACTAACATGTGATTAGCCTTCTTGATATTTTGCCTGGCATAAACTTTCTTTAAGGCTAAATTGCTTATTCTGGGACAAGGTTTTGTTTTCCATAGCACCTGTATAACGGTTGAATCGATTTGAGTGTTGAGGTTGATCCCATGACACGTGTTCTTCCTACTCTGCCATTATGATTCACAGTAGCCTAGACAACATGAGCTTTCCCATTGTTTATAGAAAAGTAAATAAAACAAAAATAATGAATTTCTACCTAGGCTCAAAGCTTCTGATAAACAATTGGTTGATTCAGCCAGTTGCACTAAAAAAGAATTTGCAGAAGGAGATCTGGATTTCAGAAGCTTTGAATAACAAGGATTTATTAGTCCCACACATCCTGTTTTCTGTCTTTTTAAAATTCTGCAGTTGGCTGTTTAGATTTTAAATTTTGCTCTCTAACTCTTTGTTCACTTGGGGAAAGCCGTACGCTGAATTATAACTGTACAAAAACTTTTCAGCATTGTATCGTTTATACAGCAGTGTGTCCTTGAATATTACTGGTTAGTTTTTTAGACAATGCAACTTCTTTACAAGGATATTTTTGTTGTGAATGTGAAATTATAAGTGTGCATCTCTGATAGGCATAAGCAATTAGATTTGCCAGCAATGAGTACATATTTGTAGCTAAAAACATCTGTTCTGAATAGTTAGATGGGAGGGGGGCATTTTCCCACATTTGTTCACAAGATGTTGACATACTCTTTATCAATAATAACCATTGGAGATTAAAGAATTTCATTCATTTATTGTTCTTTGAGCTGCTGACTATGATTTATGCCATGGCTCCATTCTGTGGGTCCCTTTATGTAATTATAAATCATAATCACAAAAAGAACTGAGTAGTTAGAAGAATTTCCATAATAACAGGGTCTTAGCTCAAAAAATACTTGGATGGGCAATCTTGAAAAATGAATACAACAACAGAAAAAGTCAGTGGCATAGCTCTTTCATATGGTTGCCAAGTAACCACAAGAAGGTGTCTGTGTTGTTTCCCTGAATTGTGGGAATTTTAATTTTTTCCCCTCTTTGATCAGAAATTCAGGATTTGCTGGTGCCCAGGGGCAAAGTAAGGTCTCTGAAGATCTCCACCACCAAGGAATTGGAAGAAGCACATCTCCAGACAAGGAGAGCCTTAGCAGAGACCGTGCACATGTCAAGATTACATATTAACTACCCATTTCTGTCAGATTGTGTTTTTTCCTGTTGCTTTCTGATAGGAGTTGCAGCCCAAATATAAACTGATATTCTTCCCTTCATTCCAAAATTTTTAAGAGTTAATGTTTTACGATCAGGTTTTCATAAAGGAATGAAGATAATGAAAAGATAACTCCTTTTTATATGTACTCCATGCAGCAAAATAGATATTTCAACAGAAGAATGCAGTATATTCCAGGTGTGGCCTTACTAATTTTCTACAAAACAGTACTAATACTTCCCGTGATTTTGACTCTGTGCCTCTGTTTATACAAACACTGGATGCATAACAATGGATGCATAAGCATATGAAATGAAGAGAAGTTTGATTTAAGAATCCGGCATCTTTTTTTTCCCCAGTTGCACCTAGTGTCATAAAATCCTACAAAAACAAGAAAATAAACCCTTTATTTGAAAAGGTTGATCGTGTTCCTTATCAGCTGTAGATCAATTGGAAAACATGATTCGATGAGCTAATTCTGCTTTGCTGTCATCCTGCGTGAACAGAATCTTGAAATTCTGGTTTATCTTCTGTTTTACTGAGATGTTAGGAAGATTCCTTAAGGTTCCTTCTCTGCTCAAGAGGGAGACATGGGTTATGCCCTCACTTATCTGATTGTTCCCTAGGCAGCAATCCCTTCCCTTGCTTCCCAAAGTCATTCTCACACACCACTTCGGCAGAACCGGTAGCTAATTTTTTGTTGGCCAGGCCCAGAATGGACTTCCGGAAGTGGCATCCATATAGACAACCGGTTGTTCACCTATTTGAATCCCACCACTGATTATAGCTGGCCATCCTTCTCTTAGGCTCTAAAGCTAACTGTCAATGCTGCTTATATTGTATATTCTTGCTTTGACAAAATATGTAGAACTGTCTGGTAGTTTTAGAGTTAATGCAGAGGAGAAGGCGGGAGGAGGGAAAAGCCCACGAAAGGGAAAGGAAGGGAACCTTTGCCCTCCACACTAATTGGAGAACGTAAATCATGACAGCAAAATAGGGAGTGGAAATGCTAGCAAAAATAACTGCTCGGTGGGTGGGGATTTCAGATCCTAGCATTGCCTTTCATCATGCCTGTGCCGACATTTTGTCACATAAATAAAGAGACTTTCTTAGGATAAAATGCCTGGAAGTTCTTTGAAGTGTTTCATTAGTCGGAACCATGACACTACCATTTCCAAACTGCAGAAATCATGACAACTGCTAGTTGGCAGCAAAGTTTCTTGTATCTCTTTCTTTCCCCCTTGTGCTCATCACAATTTTGTCTAGTAAATTAGAAAGCCTAATGTGGTACATTGTATTTTGCAGTCGGTATAACCCGACTCCACGTTTTTGCAAACCCAACATCGGTACATGCAGAATGGTTCACAATTATCAGTTGTGTTTTGGGCGTTTTACGCCTCTTGACTCCATCAGAATTAATTGGTGACCTGGAACGAATTCTCCCGTCTCTTTTTTTATGGATGACCTTTCTGATCCTAGGCTCTTGGTATCTTTACAATCACATCCTCAGCTGCTCCTTGTGAATATGCGTCCTTCTTTTGAAAGAAGACTCCAGATAATAGGCTAACAAGTTGAACAATCTTCCAGCTTTACCAGAGAGATTTAGATGGAACAGATCTCCTTGCTGGAATAAAATATTCACATTAATTTATCATTTTTCCCCCCAATGCTCCTTTAAATAATTAATCCAGAGCAGCTCTACCAATGTGGTGAATTAATATTAGCTTTTGATACAAACATGTTGTAACACCCTTCCATTGCTCAAATAAATTCTACCCAAGTAACTTCAAACTTGTCTAGGTTTGTTTCCATTTAACTGAGTTCTTTTTTTCTCCTTCTGGATAAACCCAGAGAGGAAGAAAAGAGATGTGTCTGTTTTAATAAGCCGCCTGATTAAAGGAACTCTTAAAGGAGTCATTATTTTGAGACTCATGGGAAAACCTGAAAGTACAGGTGGCCACTTTAGGGAGCTGACTCAGTAGTAAAATAACTCTTAAACAGTTGCGTAAATATATGCTGAAAACTAAAAACAGATGAGGCTACTTTAATAACCAGCAGAAACATGCCATGCTTTGATTTGTACAATATGTGAAGTGCTTTATTTATAAAAAAAAATGTACAATCCTAATGTGTGAGACAGAGCTAATGTGTTACCACATTTTCCTTATAATTCAGCAAAAAAAGAATGAAGGTATAGAATCCTTATTCAGAGTTACATCAACTGGATTGCAAAACCTTTAAGATCATGTGTCCAATCAATCAATTTTTATGACGGTCATTGACCAGCATTACAAATAAATGCATTAAAAACAACAACAACAGCAGCAATAATAATAAAAAACCTAGACAAAATAATTAGTGGTGGATTATCAGTGGGCACTTAGACTCTGCCTAATTTTGCATCCAGTATATCGTGTGTCATTTTTTTTGTTTTAAAATCTGAACAGGTAATCCATGTAGGGTTGTTGTTTTTTCTAGACACTTAAAAGTATTGGACCTTTGATAGATTTTAAATTAAGGATCTCATTAAAAGCTGTGGTAAAAGATGAAATGGCAATGTTCAGTTGTATAACCCCTGACATTACCACTGTGGTGGACTGCCCTCCGTCACCCTTATCCAATTTAGAAGTGACAAGATATTTATATCTGTTAAATAAGGTCATTCTAACTTTGCTTTAATGATAACATACGGTGGTGAATCAAATCCGTCTCGACAGGACTAATTGCAAATATTTCACCTTCCAACTTGATTGTGATGTATCTCTCTCTTTCTCTGTGTGTGTGTGTGTGTCATGGTCTTAATATTTTGATTATAAAGAAGTCAACTAATTGAGCATTTCTTTCATCCTGGGAAGCGTTGGCCAAGCGCCTGGCAACCGTCTGCTTGTCTAGGTCACAAGGCGCCCATTGAGTGTGGTTGACTGCTCTGGTTGCCATCTAATCAAAAAGGGGTCTCTGTAGACCAAAGGGAGGGAAGGAAGGTCAACTGGATTGATCAGAAGGGTGGAAGAACACCTGAACAAGGCAAAGGTGAAATGTTAAGGGGCTCCATAATTGGGAGAAAAATGACAGTAATGAGAGACACGGTTCTGGTGTCCAACATGATTGGGAGCTTTGCCTGTGGTCAGTTGTGGCAGGAGAGGAAGCATCCGCACAATGGAATATGACAGGATTGCTTTTCTTTCCAACAAGGTCTGCAGGATTGTCTGGGACACTAAGCGTCATCTTCACGGCCTGTTTTCCTCCTTACCTTCTGGGACGGGGGGGGGGGGGCTTCGTGGTATCCGAAGCAGAACATCCAGATTCAGTCCCAGTTTTGTTCCATACAGCATCAACCTTGCGAACTCTCAAATCTCTTTTTTCTACCATGTATTCTAAAGAGGTGCATGTATATGTCTCTCTCTCTCTCTCTCTCTCTAGCTCTCTCTCTCTAGCTCTCTCTATCTAGCTCTATCTATCTATCTATCTATCTATCTATCTATCTATCTATCTATCTATCTATCTATCTTTATCTCTTCTATATCTATCTATCTATCTATCTATCTATCTATCTATCTATCTATCTATCTATCTATCTATCTATCTATCTATCTTTATCTCTTCTATATCTATCTATCTATCTATCTATCTATCTATCTATCTATCTATCTATCTATCTATCTATCTATCTATCTATCTAGCTATCTAGCTATCTAGCTAGCTAGCTAGCTAGCTCTATCTCTATCTCTATCTCTAGCTCTATCTCTCTCTCTCTGTCTATCTATCTGTCTGTCTGTCTGTCTGTCTGTCTGTCTATCTATCTATCTATCTATCTGTACCTATATCTCTATCTCTATCTCTATCTCTATAGAGATAGAGATAGAGATATATAGGTATATATGTATGTGTATATGTGTATTATGTAGTGTATGAGTTGGTATATACTTTCTTTTGAAATTCAAGCAACTGAATTTCATTTTTAATGGGGGCCATTGTGCTCATAGTAAAAAATGACAATAAAGGTTACCTCATTTCTCCTTCCTTCCTTCCTTCCTTCCTTCCTTCCTTCCTTCCTTCCTTCCTTCCTTCCTTTCTTTCTTTCTTTCTTTCTTTCTTTCTTTCTACATACCCAATTCACAGATTAGAAATAACTGCTAGGCAGTTGCCAGGAGTCCAGATTAACCCAAAGGCCTCAAGAAAGAAAGAAAAAGAGAGAAGTTGAGAAAACAACCTTTATTTTGGTCTAGTTTCCTTTTCTTTGAATGCATCACATACCAAGGTCACTATGTTTGACCGGGAAAATAGAATAAAGAGTTATGTATTTATTAGAATATTTGCTACTAGGGGAAAAAAATCAGATTGCCAATTTTTAAAGATATGAAATGCTTGGAGAAACGTAATGAGTAAGATAGGTCCTGCTGTGAGAACTGAATGTTTGTTAAAAGAAACAGAAATAACTTTGTGTAAGAACATGGCCTCTGCTTTCTCGGCTGCATGGAAATAAGAGCTGAGCCCCCATGAGGGTAAGCATAAAGGAGACCCACAGATGCTTACCAGATTATGTTGTTCGTACTCTGGACTTCTCTTCTACTCATAAATAAGCATCACAGGCCCTCAACCTATATTAAGGACTAGACATAATTAAGCAACATATATTCTTCAGCTAGTCTATTTTGATTTATTCTTCCTACTTCTGGAGTGCTGGGTCCATGGTTTGTTTTTAAACATTAAAAATAATGACCTTGTGCCTTACGAACCCTTGCCTTGATGCTGTCACTCTCTGTCATGAAGAGAACTTCATAATTTCTTCCAAAGTCAGAATAGTAAAGCTGGAGTTGATGAAAAATCACTGGTGTTTTTCTTCTTAGAAAAGGATTAAGACACCGTTTTCATTTGCTTTCTGTCATCACTGGTATCATAGAAGGAAGTCTTCGTTTAAGCTCCTTTTTAAGCAAGGTCAGGATCGGGTAACTTTGGAAAGGAAGAGACCTCAAATCTTCACAGAGCTGTAGGCTAGACTGGAAATAATAATAATAATAATAATAATAATAATAATAATAATAATAATAATAATAATAACAACAACAACAACAACAACAACAACAATAATAATAATAATAATAGTAGTAGTAGTAGTAGTAGTAGTAATAGTAGTAGTAGTAGTAGTAAAGTTGGAAGGGGCCTTGGAGGTCATCCAGTCCAACCCCCTGCTCAGACAGGAAACCCTATACCATTTCAGACAAATGGCTGTCCAATCTCTTCTTAAGAACTTCCAGTGTTGGAGCATTCACAATTTCTGGAGGCAGGTTGTTCCACTGGTTAATTGTTCTCACTGTCAGGAAATTCCTCCTTAGTTCTAGGTTGCTTCTCTCCTTGATTAGTTTCCATCCCTTGCTTCTTTCTCCTGCCTTCAGGCGCTTTGGAGAATAGCTTGACTTGCTCTTCTTTGGGGCAGCCCCTGAGATATTGGAACACTGTTATCCTGTCCCCCCTCATCCTTCTCTTTTTTTTTTTTTTTAANTTTTAAATTAAGGATCTCATTAAAAGCTGTGGTAAAAGATGAAATGGCAATGTTCAGTTGTATAACCCCTGACATTACCACTGTGGTGGACTGCCCTCCGTCACCCTTATCCAATTTAGAAGTGACAAGATATTTATATCTGTTAAATAAGGTCATTCTAACTTTGCTTTAATGATAACATACGGTGGTGAATCAAATCAGTCTCGACAGGACTAATTGCAAATATTTCACCTTCCAACTTGATTGTGATGTATCTCTCTCTTTCTCTGTGTGTGTGTGTGTGTCATGGTCTTAATATTTTGATTATAAAGAAGTCAACTAATTGAGCATTTCTTTCATCCTGGGAAGCGTTGGCCAAGCGCCTGGCAACCGTCTGCTTGTCTAGGTCACAAGGCGCCCATTGAGTGTGGTTGACTGCTCTGGTTGCCATCTAATCAAAAAGGGGTCTCTGTAGACCAAAGGGAGGGAAGGAAGGTCAACTGGATTGATCAGAAGGGTGGAAGAACACTTGAACAAGGCAAAGGTGAAATGTTAAGGGGCTCCATAATTGGGAGAAAAATGACAGTAATGAGGGACAGGGTTCTGGTGTCCAACATGATTGGGAGCTTTGCCTGTGGTCAGTTGTGGCAGGAGAGGAAGCATCCGCACAATAGGATATGACAGGATTGCTTTTCTTTCCAACAAGGTCCGCAGGATTGTCTGGGACACTAAGCGTCCTCTTCACGGCCTGTTTTCCTCCTTACCTTCTTGGGGGGGGCTTCGTGGTATCCGAAGCAGAACATCCAGATTCAGTCCCAGTTTTGTTCCATACAGCATCAACCTTGCGAACTCTCAAATCTCTTTTTTCTACCATGTATTCTAAAGAGGTGCATGTATATGTCTCTCTCTCTCTCTCTCTCTCTCTCTCTCTAGCTCTATCTATCTAGCTCTATCTATCTATCTATCTATCTATCTATCTATCTATCTATCTATCTATCTATCTATCTATCTATCTATCTATCTATCTATCTATCTTTATCTCTTCTATTTCTATCTATCTATCTATCTATCTATCTATCTATCTATCTTTATCTCTTCTATTTCTATCTATCTATCTATCTATCTATCTATCTATCTATCTATCTATCTATCTATCTATCTAGCTATCTATCTATCTATCTAGATAGCTAGCTAGCTCTAGCTCTAGCTCTAGCTCTAGCTCTCTCTCTCTGTCTATCTATCTATCTATCTGTCTGTCTGTCTGTCTGTCTGTCTGTCTGTCTATCTATCTATCTATCTATCTATCTGTACCTATATCTCTATCTCTATCTCTATCTCTATCTCTATAGAGATAGAGATAGAGATATATAGGTATATATGTATGTGTATATGTGTATTATGTAGTGTATGAGTTGGTATATACTTTCTTTTGAAATTCAAGCAACTGAATTTCATTTTTAATGGGGGCCATTGTGCTCATAGTAAAAAATGACAATAAAGGTTACCTCATTTCTCCTTCCTTCCTTCCTTCCTTCCTTCCTTCCTTCCTTCCTTCCTTCCTTCCTTCCTTCCTTTCTTTCTTTCTTTCTTTCTCATTCCAAAGTGACCAGTTCCTAACTCACTCTTTCTTTCTTTCTTTCTTTCTTTCTTTCTTTCTTTCTTTCTTTCTTTCTTTCTTTCTTTCTTTCTTTCTTTCTTTCTTTCTTTCTTTCTACATACCCAATTCACAGATTAGAAATAACTGCCAGGCAGTTGCCAGGAGTCCAGATTAACCCAAAGGCCTCAAGAAAGAAAGAAAAAGAGAGAAGTTGAGAAAACAACCTTTATTTTGGTCTAGTTTCCTTTTCTTTGAATGCATCACATACCAAGGTCACTATGTTTGACCGGGAAAATAGAATAAAGAGTTATGTGTTTATTAGAATATTTGCTACTAGGGAAAAAAAAACAGATTGCCAATTTTTAAAGATATGAAATGCTTGGAGAAACGTAATGAGTAAGATAGGTCCTGCTGTGAGAACTGAATGTTTGTTGAAAGAAACAGAAATAACTTTGTGTAAGAACATGGCCTCTGCTTTCTCGGCTGCATGGAAATAAGAGCTGAGCCCCCATGAGGGTAAGCATAAAGGAGACCCACAGATGCTTACCAGATTATGTTGTTCGTACTCTGGACTTCTCTTCTACTCATAGATAAGCATCACAGGCCCTCAACCTATATTAAGGACTAGACATAATTAGGCAACATATATTCTTCAGCTAGTCTATTTTGATTTCTTCTTCCTACTTTTGGAGTGCTGGGTCCATGGTTTGTTTTTAAACATTAAAAATAATGACCTTGTGCCTTACGAACCCTTGCCTTGATGCTGTCACTCTCTGTCATGAAGAGAACTTCATAATTTCTTCCAAAGTCAGAATAGTAAAGCTGGCGTTGATGAAAAGTCACTGGTGTTTTTCTTCTTAGAAAAGGATTAAGACACCGTTTTCATTTGCTTTCTGTCATCACGGTATCATAGAAGGAAGTCTTCGTTTAAGCTCCCTGTTAAACAAGGTCAGGATTGGGTAACTTTGGAAAGGAAGAGACCTCAAATCTTCACAGAGCTGTAGGCTAGACTGGAAATAATAATAATAATAATAATAATAATAATAATAATAATAATAATAATAATAATAACAACAACAACAACAACAACAACAACAATAATAGTAGTAGTAGTAGTAGTAGTAGTAGTAGTAATAGTAGTAGTAGTAGTAGTAAAGTTGGAAGGGGCCTTGGAGGTCATCCAGTCCAACCCCCTGCTCAGACAGGAAACCCTATACCATTTCAGACAAATGGCTGTCCAGTCTCTTCTTAAGAACTTCCAGTGTTGGAGCATTCACAATTTCTGGAGGCAGGTTGTTCCACTGGTTAATTGTTCTCACTGTCAGGAAATTCCTCCTTAGTTCTAGTTTGCTTCTCTCCTTGATTAGTTTCCATCCGTTGCTTCTTTCTCCTGCCTTCAGGCGCTTTGGAGAATAGCTTGACTTGCTCTTCTTTGGGGCAGCCCCTGAGATATTGGAACATTGTTATCCTGTCCCCCCTCATCCTTCTCTTTTTTTTTTTTTTTAAATTTTAAAACTTTTTATTTATAAAACAATTAAAAACAAACAAACATTGGATTTGACGTGACATTCCAATATATACATTCTTATCAGATTATATCATATTTTACAATCAATTCATTATCTCTACATATACATTAAATTTATCTGTTATTTGCCTGTGTTATCCTGTCCCCCCTCGTCCTTCTCTTCATTAAACTGGACATACCCAATTCCAGCAACCGTTCCTTATATGTTTTAGCCTCCAGTCCCCTGATCCTCTTTATTGCTCTTCTCTGCACTCTTTCCAGAGTCTCAACATCTTTTTTTGCATCGTGGTGACCAAAACTGGATGCAGTATTCCAAGTGCTGGAAGAAGAGCAAACCGCTTCTATATTTCAGCCAAATAAATCACGTGGACTTGGAAATTACCATGAGTGCAGATTGGCTTGAGTATGAAGTGGCTTTTTATATTACTCCATTCCTTGTAAATAAATATGTTGCCTTTATTAAGTGTGTTACACAGTTCTAGGTTTCTTTTTTTTAAAAAAAATATCTGATGGGTAAAATACTCCTATATATTCGCTATAAACACAAAAGCAGTTTAATTATTGCATACTAGGTTCTTAGGATTGAAAAGGTCTATTTACGTAGATATTTCCAAGTACCTGCTTAGCAGAAGAATCCAAATCAAAGCATCCCAGATAGTCCACTTGAACACAGCTAGGAGACTATCGTCAATCTGGGTCAGCGATTCCTGTTAGGAATTATTGCTTCTAGCTTTGAATCTATTATTCTCTTCAAATTGGTAGAGAATAGATCCTCTTCTATTTAGTATCCTTTCTAGAGCGCTCTCATATCTCCGCTCTGTGGTTTATACATTTAATCCCCTGCTACACTTGTCATTCTCCAAACTGATTCCTATTTGTCTTAAAAGCGATGTGTCCAGAAGACACAATATTTGAAGTGGCGCCTTACCCCTGATGGATAAAGTGGAAAAAACTGTTGCAAGTAACTCTGAAAATCCATTTTTATTAGGCAGCTTAAAATTGCAATTTCCCCCTCACACACACAATTTTTCCACTTCCGCATTATTGATTCATATTCAATTTGTAGTCAAGTACTATCTCAAGAAGAGTTACTGGACCAAGTAAACCCCATCTCATACCTAGGTTTTGATTTGGCAAATGAAGAACTTTGTGCTTGTGGCTGTTTGGCAAATAAAGAACTTTGTGCTTGTGGCTGTTAAACCAGTAGAATATTACCTTTGCAAAGGATTGCATATCACCATCATTTTTTGTGACGGGCCATTTGGTAAGCGCTCTCTCCATTTCTTCGTCCAAGTCAGGAGTAGGCAACCTCGGCTCTTTTATGACTCATGGACTTCAACTCCCAGAATTCCTGAGTCAGCTACCACACTGTCCATATGTTCCTCCATGATCCTAAAACTGAAGCCAGAAAACTGATCTTGGAGCAAGATATAGTTCTGGATTTGATCCAGCTCTTCAGCGCTTCCTGAGGTGACTTTTAAGAGACGACTGAAGCAAATTCAAAGTTAACTATCTCTGCATTGTCTCCATTAGACATTCACTTCTTACTCTGTTCCTTAAACAGCTGGAAGGCTCATCCTTTGTGTTCTTTTTACTTTGATTGTTTCTAAAGAAGCTTTTTAAAAATCATCCTTCACCAACCTCTACTCGCTTTGAGCTTTTGCTTTTCTGAAGTCCCTTCTAGAGTTATGTAGATGTTCTTGCTTCCTAACCTATCCTTTTCCCCATCATATTGGGTTTGTATGGAGGAGGAGGAGGAGGAGGAGGAGGAGGAGGAGGAGGAGGAGGAGGACAACTACTATGGGGTCCTTGATGCTCTCTGAGCTTGGTGGTTTTCTTGAAGACATTTCATTACCCAAACTAGGTGGCATCATCAGGGCTAGAAGGGAGTGGGGTTTGCAGAGAGGAGGAGGATGAGGATGAGGATGAGAATGAGGAGGAGGAGGAGTGTGGGGTCCTTGGTGCTCTCTGAGCTTGGTGGTTTTCATACAGATGTTTCATGAACCAAACTAGGTAACCTCATCAGTGCATCACACTGATGATGTTACTACTTTAGGTCATGAAACATCTGCAAGAAAACCACCAAGCTCAAAGAGCACCAAGGACCTCTCAAACACAACAGACAATAATGTTTTTATTAATTTCTCTGGAAATGAAAATAAATGGGGTTATTTTTAACCCAGATCCTCCGAGCAGCACCACGTTATTTCACTTGGATTTGAGGGCAGAAGGGGATACTTTTAAAGTACAGGGCAAAACCTTTCTTTGTTGCGTTGTTTCTACTTCTGTTGCCCAAATTGCTCTATTCCAATTGTGGGATTCATCCAGTGGTGGGATTCAAATAGGTGAACAACCGGTTCTCTGTGTGGATGCCGCCTCCGGAAGTCCATTCTGGGCCTGGGGCCACAAAAAATTAACTACCGGTTCTGCCGAAGTGGTGCGAAACGGCTGAATCCCACGACTGGATCCATCTCATTTATTCCTATTAAATTATATGCCTTTCTGCATGAGGAGGACAAGATCAACTTGTTTATTTCCTATATTCTGAGCTTACGTTTACAGACCGTGACAGCCGTGAACTTTATGAGCTGGTCTTCTGGCTGATTTTTCACTGAGTGTTTTAAAGAGTCTGCCGTCAGCCCCAGACCTGCACAAGTCTTCAACTGAAATCCTTTAGTTCAAGGTTTTCATTGCTAGCACTTCCTCCAGAATTCAATTTGAAGCTCACCAGGCTTTATCCCAATATGTTGCCAGCAATAATTGAGAGGTTTGGCTATCTTATTCCAGGAAAAAGTACTAATAAATAGACAGCAACAGGGATTGCTAATTGTGTCAGTCCAATGAGAAGTCTTCTATTTTTAGGGAACATAAGAACCGAGAGAAATTTATTTGGGGCATATTTCCTCCTTTCGGTTTAGTTCAAGCTTCTTTAGTTTAGAACAGGGGTCTTCAAACTTGGTCCTTTTATGACATGTGGACTTCAACTCCCAGAATTCCTCAGCCAGGCACGCTGGCTGAGGAATTCTGGGAGTTGAAGTCCACAAGTCATAAAAGGGCCATGTTTGAAGATTCCTGATTTAGAAGCTTGAACTAAAGAAGCTTCCCTCATGGGAAGGGAAATATTTTCAAAGAAAAAAAAACAAGAAAGTCCAGTTTGTCTTTTGAAAATCATTTGTGGGACAACCATGACTTGGATGACTGAGAATCTCCATAGGTATCAAACCAGTATTTCTAGGAGAGAAGCAACCTGGAACTAAGGAGAAATTTCCTGACAGTGAGGACAATTAACCAGTGGAACAACCTGCCTCCAGAAGTGGTGAATGCTCCAACACTGGAAGTTTTTACGAAGAGACTAGACAGCCATTTGTCTGAAATGGTATAGGGTTTCCTGCCTGAGCAGGGGGTTGGACTAGAAGACCTCCAAGGTCCCTTCCAACTCTGTTATATTGTTCTATGCTAACCTTCAATTCCCAGAATTCCCCAGCCAGCATCAGCATCTTAAAATTGCCAAAGTTAAGAAACCCTGTATCAGACAGTTTCCAAAACCCATCAGACAAACAGAAGAAAGCAGAGGCTAGGAATATTTTTTATGGAGACTGACAAAAAAATTCCCCTAGGGTTGAGTATTGGGATTAGTGCTTCAAAATTAATTTATCATGGTGTTGATTGAGGAGTAAGAAGCTAGAAAGCCAAACAATGCAGATGGCACCAAATTTCTCAAGGCCGTAAAATTAAAAAGGGATTGTGAAAAGTTCCAAAACAATCTCTCCGTACTGTCAAATTAAGCAAGTGTAAAGCAAGGCACGTCGGATCACCAACTTTGTCATACATTTAAACAGATGTGAATTTCTGAAGACTGATCGAAATGAGGCCCGGGAGTCACAGTCAAGAGCTCAGTGAAAATGTCAATGCAATTTGTGGTCACTCCACATAAAAAAACAACATTTATTCTTGTTTTTTTTATTTGAAGGAGATTGAAAATGAAAATGTCACAGTGGCAATATACTTAGATCTGTGGTGACACCATACTTAGAATCGTAGCGTTCTCAACTTGGAAATGACTGGAGAGATTTTTCCAAAGCCCTGATTGGTGTGGGATTTATCGACACAGCTTTTGTAGATGACCCTCCAGGGAGTGTGGGAAGAACTCCAGAGATGGAGTCCCAAAGATGCTTTACCCCTTCAAGGTCCCTTCCAACCCTGTTGCTCCGTGTATTATCTTCTAAATGCAGGGTCAAATCGAATCTGGGATATGGCTTTCAGAAGTAGGAAAGAGGATTGTTGTTGTCTACTTAACTACTCCTGCTTCCTTGTGAACTGGCAAATCCTAAAAGGCCATGACAACCCAAAAAGAGACTCTTGATATATTTGCACAACACAGTAACCCCGGTTAAGTGGAGATGATTCTCAGTCATCCAGGTGCTGAAGGAAAAATCTTCATCAGGGTCCAGTCCAAGCCGGGAATAAACAACATGGTGACTGCTTTAGAAAGAAGGTTGTAGTTTATTGAAGAGAAGAGCCAGACAGGAAGATGGCTCTGGGAAAAAAGAGAGAGGGAGCACATGTAGGGAGTGGGTTTTTATACCCTCTGGGGTTCTTGAGGTTGTTTCCTGTTCCTGTTTGAGGCTTTGTATTTCCTGTGTCATGTACTTTGACCTGAGTCTGAGTGTGCCCCTTTAGCATCTGTGGGTTAATCCTATTATGTCCTGTCTTAGAGTTTGGGTGGGGTATGTAGATTTTAAGGGTTTTTGTCTTCCTGATTTCTTCAGCTTCTAGCTGGAGGGCTCCAACCTTCCTGAATGGATTATTGCATCTGCATTTCTAAAAGCTGGTTTCTGCTAAGTTGTCTGGCTGGGGAGGGAGAAGGAGAAGTTCCTGTCTTTTTTTAAAGATCTTCTCCATTATTCCTTTGGGGAAATATATTCTGCCTTTTTAATATTTCCCAAAATATTTCTTTCTCTGGATTCTTCCCACACAAGTCATGTTTGTCCCAAAGGTGCTTTGTCCAAAAGGCAACTGGACTTTGTTCTTCCTTGAAGACATTTAGCTTCTTATCCAGGAAGCTTCTTCAGTTCTTCAATTCGGCTTCTTCAGAACTGAAGAAGCTTCTTGGACAAGAAGCTAAATGTCTTCAAGGAAGAACAAAGTCCACTCGTCTTTTGAAAGCACCTTTGGGACAGCCACGACTTGGATGACTGAGAACCTCCATAGATATCCAATTATGGAGGACTCACTATTTCATCTGCGATCCTCTTCTACTGTCTGAAAGCACACAGATGTTTACGCATTTCCTTGGAATCCTATTTATTACTCTGAATACACTGTATACATTGCACACATGGATGTATTATAAATTTATAATCTCAGCATCTGAACCTGGAATAACAACAAGATATACAAGATCTAACATAATTATGAATGACTTGGAGTAGCAGTAACTGTGAGCATACTGGAAAAGATGCCATCAGTGTTGAAATAAATCTTCCTCCAATGTCTGTGGGTTTGACAGAAAATCTAACTATGGGGCTTTCTCCTTTCCCCACCCCACCCCAGATTTATCAAAGACGAAAGTGCCTTTAAAACTCAAGTTTGGGTTTGAATTAATCTAGGAAAGAAAGTGTTTACATGAGAAAAAATAGATTTAAATATTTAAATGTAATTAACTCTGAGAAAATCTTAACCAGTAAAAATGTTTAGAACACCGTGGAAAAAACAAATGTAAACAAGAACTGTAAACAGGGCATATGATGAGACAACCAGAATGACTAGATCAGTGTTTCTCAACCTTGACCATTTTAAGGCATGTGGACTTCAACTCCCAGAATTCCACAGCCAGCAATGCTGGCTGTGGAATTCTGGGAGTTTAAGTCCACATGCCTTAAAATGGCCAAGGTTGAGAAACACTGGACTAGATAGAAAAGGAATACTATATTGTTGTGATTATTATTTGTAGAAATATTAGAAAATGTTTATGCTTAATTATCATTTATTGGTAAATAAATGTTGGTTTATTTGGTTGGTAAAAGAGAACACTATGGGGAAAAGAGGAAATCACGTAAAGTTATCATGTGGATCATAGACCGCCTCCTGCCACAGATTACCCCCCACCGACCTGTACGCTCTCACAGAGTGGGTCTCCTCAGGGTACCGTCGGCCAGACAGTGCCGGCTGGCGACCCCAAGGGGGAGGGCCTTCTCTGTGGGAGCTCCCACCCTCTGGAACGAACTGCCCCCAGAGATCAGGGTGATTCCTGATCTCCCTTCCTTCCGCCGCGCCNCAGCAAGCGGGACTGGCCTAGGGGATTTTATAGGGGTTTTAATTACTTTTAAATTTGACATTTTCAAATATTTCATTTTAATCAAATTTTAACTAGGTGTAATTTGTTAGCTTTTTATCATTTGTCAGCCGCCCTGAGTCCGAAAGGAGAAGGGCGGGATATAAATACAATTAATAAATAAATAAATAAATAATAAATAGATTATAGAATTTAATTGTTAGTGAATATTTGCTAAATGTAAACCCAGACAACGCACTGTCTACCGAATATTAAGGTGATTATGTTAAAAATATTAATAAAACATATTTAAAAAAAATAATAACCTAGGAAAGAAAGTGTCGTTGTGCATGGAAAAAGAGCACTGGGCCTTAATTTATTGTATATCCTGCAAGTTGCAGTATTCCTGGGAAACGGGGGGGAATAAGAACAACCTGCTTCAATATAAAAATCAATTTACTTCCAGTCTATTTTCTCCAGAAATTCTAAATAAATTTACTTGGTTGATGCTAACCGTAAAATGCTTTCTTCCTTTACATGGAAGCCAGCTTAAAAATGGAGTTGTTTCCTTGCTGGAACACGATTGCATTGCTAAAAACAAATAACAAAATCATTGTTAGAGGCACTTTGCCCCCTGGTCTTTGAATGAAGGTTTTATAAGATAAACGTTTTCATACTTTTATAGGGTGTTTTGAACCGCAAGTTTTATTATGAGCAGCACCTGAAGCAATAAATCTATTAGCGGCGAGAAGCAGCCAATAACTTATTTTGTTAGCCTTTGATGTCATGAGGTTTAAAGAAATAATAATGAAAACACAATTGCTGAGACTGTAATCTATCGGACGTGTTATGCCATTCCCAGGGGAGGCCAAGAATGAAATCGCTAGAAGTATTTATTTTCTCTCTTTCCGCTAATCCTGGCTCCTTGGCTTTCGATCCAAAAAGCCACCATAGGCACTCTTGCGAGATGGACTTTGTCGTGCCAAAAACATGGACTTTGTTGTATTGTACTTGCTAACTGACATAGTTATTCTGTGTTTTAATCTGACTTCTTTCTCTCTCTTTCACGTCGTGTTTTTAAACCGTTGCAGACCAGATTGATTGACAGCTTCTAACATCCCTAAACTGAAAAATATAAGTCACAGGACTTATATTTTCTGCAATAGAAAATGTCTCCTGATAAGAAAAAGCTTGTGAGTGCTAATTGTCCCTTTGTGAAATCCAAACACCCCCTTTTTCCTTATTGACACCTTAAAATGTACACCCTTTTAATGAAAATGTGTGGTATTATGGGACGCAAATGTACAACGTGTAAAAGATCTACTAATGTAAAGGGGAAGTTCCTTTTGCCCTGCCCAATCCCCTCTTCTCTTGCGCTTTATTCGATGTCTTAACTATAAAAGAGAATATAAGATGGGTCCCAAGGTTCCCTCTTTGAATGAGAGGAATCCCCTTTACCGGAATATTCTGACGGATAACACCATCTCCTGCCAATAAACAGATTTGCATCTTTAGCATGATTTGAAAGGAAGACCAAAGTTGGCATCTTCTAAACTTTGGCGCCTAAAAGTCCTTGGACTTTAGCATAAAGCAGGGGGTGTTCAAACTTGGCAACTTTAAGACGCGTGGACTTCAACTCCCAGAATTCCTCAGCCAGCCCTCAGGGCTGGCTGAGGAATTCTGGGAGTTGAAGTCCCCGCGTCTTAAAGTTGCCAAGTTTGAACACCCTTGGCTTAAAGCCAACTTTGGCTACACATCGGTAGCCAGAATGCATCATCTTCCAGAATGTTCTCTCCAATTAATTATGTGCTAATTACTCTTTAGAAATGTGGCAAGTTTTCCCTTCTTTTTTGCATAGTCTGATGATCTGTAAATTTCTGAAGTAATTGAAACACCCACATTCAGCTGCTGTAGGTGAGGTGAGTGATGCTTTTATGTTAGCATTTAATTAACTTGCAAATATTATGCTAAAATGTGAAAATACCAGCAAAACGTTCAGCTGCAATGAATGTAATAATATCCTTACTTTAAGACCAGCAGATTAAAGGGTCAGATGAGTGTCCGGGGAAATTAACACTCTGGATCAGTCTAAATCGTGAAAACCAAAGTCATTGGTGAGAAAGTTTTTTTGTCCTGAGTGATTTTGCTAAAGTTTATGACAGTTGGAAGAGGTTTCAAGTCACCTAAACTTTGATTATATGACAATGGAGATTAATGGGCTTTTGCTGGTTTTAATGCACTAATATACAAGTTGCATTGTGGGAAAAGGTTTATGCATAAAACCGCTCCACGGTGCTTTACAGCCCTCTCTAAGCAGTTTACAGAGTCAACCTGTTGCTCCCCAACAATCTGGGTCCTCATTTTATCGAAGGATGGAGTCAACCTTGAGCCAGTCAGGATCGAACTCCTGGCAGTGGGCAGAGTTTGCCTGCAATACTGCACTCTAACCACTGCGCCACCATGGCAGGAAAGAAAGAAAAGGAAGGAAGGAAGGAAGGAAGGGAAAAGTGAGAGAAAGAAGGAGGGAGAGAAGGGAGGAGAGAGAGAAGGGAGGAGAGAGGGAAGAAGAATAACAATAGCACTTATATCCTACTTCATGGTGCTTTTACAACCCTCTCTAAGTGGTTTACAGAGTCAGTCTGTTGCCCCCAACAATCTGTCTCCTCATTTTACCCACCTCAGAAGGGTGGAAGGCTGAGTCAAACTTGAGCCAGCCAAGATTGAACTGCTAGCAGTGGGCAGAGTCAGCCTGCAATCCTGCATTCTCACCACTGCGCCACCAGGGCTCTTAAATGTTCAGACTCTAATCCCAGGAAGGTCCAGTCTCCTGTTGTCCTCCTGGCAAGGTAACAGGTGGATGAGATGATCTTAGCTCCCAGGACCTTCGCATGTAAGATGCAACAAGTATCGGGTTGAGGGAATTGCATAAGGTGTTGAGCTTCTGCACCAGGAGGTCCTGACATGCATGATTCTGGCCTATGATCCAAAGTTTTGGAGGGGCCAAGGGCTGTTGTCCCCTTCCCCCAAATGAATGCGACAATTGTGACAGTTGGTGTGTCTTTATGTTTGCACAATTGTTTCCCCGGTTCCATTAGAACCCCTCTTTTATGTGCAGCAATTCCCACACCAGACCTAGAAACAACGTGACAACGTATTCTTTCAAGGTGCAAAAGTCACCCTGAGTACCATTACAGAATGGAGAGTAGGCAGGTGTGTTCTGAATGCAGCAGATAAAAAAAAATGTCAAGATGGCAGCCTCAAGATTGTGGTCCATCCATGCAAAGTCCTGGCCTTACCATCCCCACCCACCCCTTTTTTTAAAAAAAAAAATGAATGCATGCAAAAAGGCAAAGTTTGGTTGTTCCCTAAGTGGTAAAATTAATGGATTTTTCAGATATGTTGCCGTTATCAGTGAGTTGTTAGAAATGAAATTTCCTGCTGATTCCAGCCAAGGAATTCTGAGTATGCAGATAGCTTCAAAAACTAAACAGATCTCAACTGCATGTTCACCGCCAAAGGATTTCTCCAGCTAATTGTAAAAATCTCAGGAGGGAAGAACTTAACGGAAAGGCAACTTCAATCATCTCCTCTTAGAAGACTCTGCGAGTTTACATTTGGCCAGAGGTTTGATGTTTGAATAGCAATTGATGTCCTCGGTGCCCTTTCTATCAAATTAACATTTTTTAAAACCAAATAGTTACCTTTCCTTTTCTAGGCAGTTAGACAATTAAAGCAGAATACACAACGGATGGGATTTGTCTTTTTCCTTGTGGGCCGCTGGTTTATTTATTAATTTTTAAGGTTTTATGTTTTAGGTTGATATCGTTATCCGTACCTTCTTCAAGAGTTCCGATGTAATGCCTAAGACGCTTTTTGGACTCTGCTGAATTTGCTAGGGATGGATAGATAGATAGATAGATAGATAGATAGATAGATAGAT
>NW_015389041.1:14325-16825 GCF_001527695.2 Protobothrops mucrosquamatus | reverse complement strand
CATTAGGGGGAAAAATAAAGAATTTGCAGATTTGAATTTGAATTTGGTGGACCATTGTACCACAACAGAGTTGCCTCGATTTTCCTGACATCTAGAACATAGAATAATTGGGTTGGAAGGGACCTTGGAGGTCTTCTAGTGCATCTCCTGCTTGAGCTGGAGACCCTCTATCATTTCAGACAGGTGGTTGTCCAATCTCTTCTTGAAAGCCTTCAGTGATGGAGCACCCACAACTTCTGGAGGCAGGTTGTTCCACAGGTGATTGCTCTCCTTAGTTCTAGGTTGCTTCTCTTCTTGGTTAGTGACTTCATCTCCAGGAGATGAAGCCAAGGATAGAGTTCCCATCTCTCTCTTTATCACAGAAGACAGGAATGCCCAAATAAAAGTGCATTCTACTCAACTGAAACTCACAATTCTCCACAGCCATCGATGGGATAATTAGGATCTCTGTGTTTTAGCTCCTAAACAATTTTGTTTATGGCTAACCAATTCTCAAAATATCCATTGCTCAATACAAATTTAAACCATAGTTCCCCGAAGAACTATTTCACTCGTACTCAAGGGATACATTTAAAGTACTCTGAAGAGCCTCTAATTAGATCTGACAGTGCCATTGTGTTTTCTACATTAAGAATAGGGGGGAAAGGTTAATCTGAGCGTATCTGGGTGTATTATCCAGTGTACACCAGCTAAGTAGGATTCCCCAAGGTGCTGCTTTAAATGCAGTGCCCTACAACAGTTTAACTCAGCACTTAATTCCAAGTAAATGATGATCTAATTTAACAGTAAATAGCGTCAACGTTTAAACCTACAGACAAATTGTACAGCTGTGGGATGTAACAAAGGGAGGCAGATAATGACACTTTTTCTAAAGTCAGAAAATTAATCACAACAATTAAAATGTAACCGAAAGCTCTACCTCAGGAGGGGTTGTGGTAGAGGTGAGTGAAGAGGAACAAACCCGGATGCCAAAATCCATGTTACCATCCTAGCTAAAGACCTCTTCTTTTGACATCTTACAGCCGTCACATGCAAATATTCCTAGCGTAGTGTTTCTGGAGATTCTCCGTCATCCAGGTCAAGAGGCAACTGGACTTTCTTGTTCTTCCTTGAAGATGTTTCACTTCCCATCCAAGAAGCTTCTTCAGTTCTGACTGGATGGTGGAGAATGGAAGGATTTATATTCCTTCAATCATTTATAAACCTCCAAGTGGCCTCAATGTCTCTCTAAAAGAAGGCAAATGACCAGCTGTCTTCAAGGAGTATAAATCCTTCCATTCCCCACCATTCAAGTCAGAACTGAAGAAGCTTCTTGGATGAGAAGCAAAATGTCTTCAAGGCAAAACCAAGAAAGTCCAGTTGCCTCTTGAAAAAAGCACCTTTGGGATTCCTAGCATAGCTTTAGCAGTAGGGTGCTAAAAAGGATTGTGTACTTCACCTGTGATACAACGGTCTCAATTTATCCAGCCTTCCAGACCACCTTTTCCATGTCCTGGCACTTCATGGAGCATAGACAGAGTACAAGTTTGACTGCAGCTACTTTTATTGGCATAAGTTATAGTAACGGATTCTTGAAAACCCGACTGGGTTTTCCTTGCGTCTTTGAATATTTTTCTAAGTGGTTCTTTCAGTTCCGCGGAGTGAACACCCAGGAGATGCCTCTAAGGAGGATGCAGTATTCTTAGCAAAATCAGCAGCTGTTAGAACAAGCACCTGCTTCGTCCCTCGTGCAATTAATTGTTGTTAGCCAAGGCATTGTTTTAAGACTTTCTTGCTAATTTTTAAAAATTTGCTTTCATACTTATTATATTGTATGCTGATCTTTTATTGTGTTTGGTCTTGGACCATAAAAGCATTTTGATTGATTGAATGTTCTTGATCTCTCTCTCCCTCTGAATGTGTGTTCATGTGCAGGCACTTGCATGTGTGTGTGTGTGTGTGTGCATGTACACACACAGACACATACAAATGCTGTGTATATTCTAAAATAATATTTGGTGGAACTCTCAAGCATCGGAAGCTTAAGGAAAGTTGTTTTGTGTTTTACTGTGTCAGATTCCAGAAAAACTTGGGGAAGGTGCCTTGTCATATGTCATGACAACGAAGTGCATTGTTCAGATGAGGGTCACAGAGAGGAAATGCAGGCTTCAGGACCTCACTTCAGCACCTCAGTTATGCCAAACAGAAATTCAGAGATTTGAAAGCTGTCATTTAAACTATTGAGTCCAACCCTTGCTTGGTGGTGGCCTTCAAAGGAAATAATCTCCAACTGAATCTATCTAGTTCAGGGGTCTTCAAACTTGGCCCTTTTATGACTTGTGGACTTCAACTCCCAGAATTCCTCAGCCAGCCCTCAGGAATTCTGGAAGTTGAAGTCCACAAGTCATAAAAGGGCCAAGTTTGAAGATCCCTGGTCTAGTTTATGCTTAAGCATATCCGGTGAAGAGTTGCTAATCAACTCTCGGGGTGACTCTTATTGTTAGCATGTTTATTTGTTACT
>NW_015389041.1:6906-13756 GCF_001527695.2 Protobothrops mucrosquamatus | reverse complement strand
GGGGGGCTTGGATCGTTCAAGGGAGGAAATGCTCCTTCTTAATATTTTAAGCCCCCCACCATAAAATAGCAAAAGAATTAAACCACCTTTCCTAATTTGGTTCTGAGTGGGACTACAGTTTCCATAACTCCCAGAGACGAAGGCCATGCTGGATGGGAGTGCTAGCAGGTGTGTGTCGGAAAGAGACCAGGGTTGGGCCTGAAAAGGAATGACACTTGAGCAGCAAAACAAGATGATTTTTGTTTTATCAGTGGATAGAGCAAAGAAAGCACCCTGTCAAGACGTCTGCCTCTTGAGTAGGTCCCCTGTCCCACCTCTGTCCACATCCTTTTCGGCTTCCAAATTTGTCTTCTGACTGTTAGCGGTTCTAGTGTGGCTGAAGCTGTGATTCTTGAGAAGCATTGTTTTTGTGGTTATTTTCATAAGTGAGAGGGCTTCCGCCAGCTAACCAATGAAAGAGGTTGTGGAAGAGAAATGTTCAACTTCTTCCCTCAAGACAAGGACAGGTTTTTTTTTCCCCACGCCGTCACTCTGCTTAACAACTAATTCCTACAACAGTATTCCAGTATCTCAGGGGCTGCCACAAAGAAGAGGGAGTCAAGCTATTCTCCAAAGCGCCTGAAGGCAGGACAAGAAGCAACGGATCATGGAAACTCATCCAGGAGAGATGCAATCTGGAACTAAGGAGAAACTTCCTGACAGTTAGAACAATTAACCAGGGGAACAACCTGCCTCCAGAAGCGGTGAATGCTCCAACACTGGAAGTTTTTAAGAAGAGACTGGACAGCCGTTTGTCTGAAATGGCATAGGGTTTCCTGCCTGAGCAGGGGGTTGGACTAGATGACCTCCAAGGTCCCTTCCAACTTTATTATTATTATTATTACTAGCTGTACCTGGCCACACGTTGCTGTGGCTCAGTCTGGTTAAATGGAAAAGAAAGAAAAGAGAAAGCGCACGTTTGTAATATGTTTAATTTCACAATGCTTGTGGGTATGCTTTTACGTCCAACAGATGGTGCTGTTTTTCAAAAAAAGCATGTTTTACCTGTCACAGGTGTGACATCTATATAATATAGGTATATAAAAACATGCGCGTATTCGAATGCAATGTTGTGTCAAAATTTCAAAGCAATCAGTAAAGAACTTTCGGAGATTTAAGATTTTGAACAAATGAACATTTACATTTTTATTTATATAGATTATTATTATTATTACTATTACTATTACTACTACTACTACTACTACTACTACTACTATTATTATTATTATTATTATTATTATTATTATTATTATTATTATTATTATTATTACACTGTCAAAATACTTAGTAAAGCTGTATTACTATGATACTCCTCATCTTTCCTATTACCTATCCTTACCCAAACTGGGTAACATCATCAGTGCTGATGATATCACCTAGTATTGGAAGTAAAATCCAGTCCGGTTCCCAGCTGGGAGAAAGATGCAGGAGGCAATGAATTTGGAGGCAAGCTGCAATTGAAAAGGAGGTCTCCATTTGTTTAAGAATCAGAAGCAAAGTGACCTAGCAATCAGTTCTGGGACAGCTGACAACTTGGTCTGGTGAGTGGATGGACTTTTACATTGTTTTGGGCCGGTGTGATTGAGATTTCTGGGCCTGTTGGGCAAATAGGTTTCAAGTGTGTGTCTTTGGTTATTCCAATTGTGGTGGCTTGGTTTCCATTGTGGCTGGGAGGTCATGCCCTAACCTTGAGGTCAGATGGAGGAATGCAAATTTGAGTGGGATAGTCTTTATATGCTTAATCTATTAGGTTTCATCTCTCTGTGCTGGATGTAGTGCTTTGCCTATGAAAAGGCTGCAACCGGCAATGCTTTTGTTCATGAACGGAGCTGTCCAACTACCAAGTTTTCCATTCACAGACAATGTTCTGCTTTTATGAATGGATACAATTTTTCCATTCACAGACACTTTGTGTTGTGGCTCCGTCTTGTGAGCCCCTCTTATCGGAGGAAGAAGGCTCCGAACATGAAGGAGAGGAGATGGCCAGGCCTCCCTCTCCAGGACCCTCCTCTATTGGCAATGCCTCAGGTGTCTTCCGACGGAGAAGTGATTGACCAGGAGCCAGGTGTTTCTCAGATTGGCCAGGAGCCAGGTGTGTTGGATAATGAGGAAGAAAAGTTGTGGCTGGATCCACGCCAGCGTAGAAGCGACAAGCGTGCGCAGCAGAAAAAGAGACGTGCCAGAGATTAAGCTGAGTCACTGGACCACACCCCACAGGCTATAAAAGGGTGGTGGTGGCCATTTGGACCTCTGTGACGGACAAAAGCTGAATCTCTGGCGAAGTAATTTGCTGTGGCTTTAAACTGTGTGTATTGTTTTTGTTTCTGTGTTCTTGGAGTAAAAAGGTCTTGGCAGGCAGCTATGGAGCTGCTGCCAAGTTTCTTATCTGTGGCGTGGAGTGTGGAGAAGTTATTTAACCCTCGGCTGGCTGTTTGGGTGTGTGGGTCGGAACGGGGACAGAACACTTTGGCTTACTGCAAAAACTGTTCTTTCTTATTAGTGGGAGGATGTAAGTCAGCTCTTGCCAATGAGGAGTTTTCTCCTTACTTTTGGGAAGGGGGCTTCATTGACTATTTTAGAAGAAAGAAGAGGGGGCTGACTTCCCATGCTAGTTTGGCTAATGAAACATCTGTTAGAGTTAAAGTATGTTAAATTTTGTTTGTATTATGAATGGATAGCTTACTTTAGACTTGGGATGTTATGTATTTATCCCTGTACTCAGTTCTGGGAAGTCCGGGGGGGGGGGGGGGGGGGGGGGGGGGGGAGGGAGGAAGGGGATGAAGGGATAGAATTATATAAAATTTGGTGTATTTATAAACGAAATGTAAATGTTTGTTTTTAAGAAGAGGAGATGATCGGCTAGTACCCCTAAACTGCATCCGAGGTGGTGGAAAAGAAGGTGATGGGATGTGTAGGATAGTTGGGAAGGTGGAAAGAGGAGAGGTCGTGGTTAAGAGGGGGAGGAAGGAAGAGGGAAGTAGGTAGGAAGGTGGAGGGAGTGTGGATGCAGGGGGGGGGGAAACGCCGATTATTTCGGAATAGGCTTTTTATGTGCTTGTTTTTCTAATGAAATGCACCATATTTGTATTATTTGTTCATATTTTATTTGAAAAAATTAATAAAAAATTTTTAATAAAAAAAAAACATCTGCAAGAAAACAACCAAGCTCAGAGACCACCAAGGACCCCTAAATTAATGGTCTCTCCACTCCGTTGGAGAACAATGTAATCTTCAGCCAGTGTGTAATGACTAGACCTCACGCCTGCCTCTTTCTTTGAGGCCTTTTCTCTCTCCAGCTTGGCTACTTCATTGGGGAGCCCCTTGAAGCTGCAAATATAGATCTTAAAAATACAGATTGCGTGAGTTTGAGTGTGTTTTCCTTCATAGAAGTCCTCCCTGGTTATGAAAATTTAGGGGAAGGGTTTTTCAAAATCAGGCTAATTACTGTGGTTTACGTTATTAACATAATAGTACGAGTAACATGATAATCATAACCGACTCTGACCAAACTATTTAATTACACAATTCCCAAAAGCTCTGATGAAATTGTATAACCTACTTTGAAATGCTTAGCCCAGAAAGATAGGTTTGGATATTTAGGTTTTGTCTTTACTTAACTGAAAGTAAATCCTAGTGAAATCGGTGGGTCCAAATGACCATTTGTTCCGCTGTTATAGGGAACCATTTAAAACATTCTGACTGTTGCAATAACCTATTTAAACAATGTATTTTTTTTTCTTATTTGTTATTGCAGCATTTCCTTTTTGTAATGTTAGCATCACTTTGTTTACTTTTTTCCCCCCACAATTTATATGCCAATCATTTCTCCGGTTTACTTTGCAGGTTCAGAATTTATTTGTCTTGCATAATTCATTTTTATTTACATCTGTATCACTCTTAACATAGATAATTGCCTCTGTTGTCCCGTTTGGGGGACTTTTTAAATTCTTCTTCTTTTATTTAATCTCATCCAGATCCACCTGTATTTTGTCTTCTTTTTTCTTTTTCAATTCGCAACAATTATGTTGTATGAAATGTATGAAAATTTTGCTTGCGTCCAAACTGTTCTTAATTTCGTGCCTTTTTTAAGATTATTCTCAAAAAAACACACCCCGCTTCAACTTCTTTTTGCATTCCTTCACACGGGTTCTCTCATTCATTAATAGGGCCATTTTCCCTATTAAAAATTAAAGCCACTGTGTTGTGGGCTGAAAGTCTTTAGTAATATCTCAACTTCACAGGCATGAATAGCTACAGTCTTAAAGAGTCAGACTATTTATTTATATTTTATGTGAAACCTGGCTCAGAAACAGTAACTGTGAGAGGGACCTTGGAGTCCTGGTGGATGATCACTTGACCATGAGCCATCCCTGTGTGGCAGCAGCCAAAAAAGCTAATACAATCCTGTATAAACAGAGTTGTATAAACAGAGACATAGAATCAAGATCAAGCGAAGTATTAGTACCACTTTATAAAACCCTAGTGAGACCACCCCTGGGATACTGCAGCCAATTTTGGCCACCACATCACAAAAAAGATATTGAGAGTTTGGAAAAAAATGTAGAGAAGAGCAACTAAGATGATCAAAGGCCTGGAGACAAAAACATACAAAGAACGGCTGTGGGACTTGGCTAGTCTAAAGAAAAGAAGAAATAGGGGAGACATGATGGCAGTCTTCCAGTATCTGAGGGGCTGCCACAAGGCAGAGGGGGTCACGTTGTTCACCAAAGCACCAGAAGGAAGGACGAGAAACAACGGTTGGAAACTGATCAAAGAGAGAAGCAACCTGGAATTAAGGAGAAAGTTCCTAACAGTGAGGACAATCAACCAGTGGAACAGAAGTTGCCTTCAGACATTGTGGGTTCTTCATCACTGGAGGCTTTTAAGAAGAGACTGGACAATAACTTGTCTGGAATGGTATAGGTTCTCCTGCTTGAGTGGGGGGCTGGACTAGAACACCTCGTAGGTCCCTTCCAACTCTACTCTACTCTACTCTACTCTACTCTACTCTACTCTACTCTACTCTGTTCTACTCCACTCCACTCCACTCCACTCCACTCCACTCAATTCCATTCCATTCCATTCCATTCCATTCCATTCCATTCTATTCTATTCTATTCTAATTTAGGGCATCTTAAGAATTTAGATAAATTTGATCCAGTGTATACTGTACTGTATCAATACAAGCAGTCCTAAATTGCATCCATTCATTTAATGACCATTCAAAGTTACAATGGCACTGAAAATGGTGGCTAATGACCGGTTTTTACACTTACAACCATTGTTCAATCCTCATGGTCATGTGATCGAAATTCGGGCACTTGGCAACTGGCATGTACTTGTGACAGTTGCGTTGTCCCAGGGTCCTGTGATCACTATTGGTGGTTTCCCCAGCTGGCTTCAGAAAAGCAAAGTCAACGGGGGAAGCCAGGTCCACTTAAGAACTGCAGTGATTCACTTAAAAAAAGTCATAAAACGGGGCTCAACTCCTTTAGCACCCGTGTTGCTTAGCAGTGGAAAATGTTGGGCCGCACTGTGTGCGTAACTCAAGGACTGGACTTACTGGGGTCAGAGTGGTGTCTAAACAAATACAGAATAGATAGGAGATACTGTTTATCCTGATTTGGAGACTGTATTTACGTCGATACCTGCTTTTGTCTTGTTCCAAACAAAAAGAAAAAGAATTTATAATGAAACTGGGGAGGGGGGAGAAACACACGGAAGATCTAATTATTCACTGAGACAAACTGAGGTGGGAAAAGATTTCCGCTTTGTCCTCCGTCGGACTTTGTTTAATGGACATCTGGACAAGGTCCCTGGTTCCCGCGCTTGTTCTGCAGAGCTTGTCTGGCTTTCGCTTGTGGCCTTTCACGTCCTGACATTTGCCGAGAGGAAAAAAGCCTGCCGGAATTACCCTTGCCAAGCAGCTTTGTAACAAAGAGATGCCGCATCGCAATGAGCTGTGCGTCTCCCAGCTTTTTATTAAAAAGTCAGCGTGGCCCTTTCACAGGTCGCTGGTGCTCGAAGCCGCTGGAGTTGTGTGCTTCCATCCTACTTGAGAAAACAGTTTCCAGAACTTGACGAAACCAAAATCTCCAGTGATGTCAATGCCTTGCCCAGCCATCGCCCCCCACCCCCTGTAAATTTAGCCCCCCCTTTCTCCCCAATATTCAAACACCTGCTAGAATAACTCGGGCGGAAGGAGATTAATAAAATAAAATCAAGAATTGGAATTGGAAAAGGATTGTGTGCTTGTCAGATTATGGGCTGAATGATGTGCTCTTCTCGGCCCCAACACAGAGTGATTTTCTATCTTTATATCTATCTATCTCTATCATTCATCTATCTATCTATCTATCTATCTATCTATCTATCTATCTATCTATCTATCTATCTATCTATCTATCTATCTATCTATCTATCTATCTATCTATCTATCTCTATACATCATCTGTCTATCTCCTTCTCTATCTTTATATCTATCTATCTTTCTATCACTATCATTATCGGTCCATCCATCTATCCAAAGGGGATCTGGCTTTGTCTTGGCATCCTTTGATGGCCTCTTTTCTGCACTAGATGTTCCCCTGCATGGGACATCAGGTGTTTGAAGAAGAAGAAGTAGAAGTAGAAGTAGAAGTAGAAGTAGAAGTAGAAGAAGAAGAAGAAGAAGAAGAAGAAGAAGAAGAAGAAGAAGAAGAAGAAGAAGAAGAAGAAGAAGAAGAAGAAGAAGAAGAAGAAGAAGAAGAAGAAGAAGAAGAAGAAGAAGAAGAAGAAGAAGAAGAAGAAGAAGAAGAAGAAGAAGAAGAAG
>NW_015389041.1:0-3811 GCF_001527695.2 Protobothrops mucrosquamatus | reverse complement strand
TTCTTCTTCTTCTTCTTCTTCTTCTTCTTCTTCTTCTTCTTCTTCTTCTTCTTCTTCTTCTTCTTCTTCTTCTTCTTCTTCTTCTCCTCCTTCTCCTCCTCCTCCTCCTCCATAATGCCTCAATCAAGGCTATTTTTTAGTTTAAAAATGTTTGTGCAAGCATACTTTAAAAGGCTGAATTCCTATACAGACAATAGTATTTCACTTGCTGAAGGGATGAAAAGGGGAAAAAAAGCTACAGGTACCCACACTGGGAAAATAATTTGGAAGAAGTGCTTTGGATTTCATGCAAGGCCAGCATCTTTCTGTGAATCATTAAAGCAGGTCTTCTTCTTTTTTTGCCCAGAGTTTTCATATGAACCTCCAAGAATCTGCTTCTCTAAGGAGTCAAGTCTCTAAAGTTAATATCACTAATTAAAGTTGACGTGATTCTTTGAGCATCCACAGGTTGGGCTCCTCCATGTTTGCAGCAGATCCAAAAAGGTTCTTCTGAACCACTTTGAAAGTTTGCACAGTCCTTATGTTTATTGCAGAATAGGAACATCCATTTTTGAAAATCAGAAGAAAAGCCATATTCAGGAAGATCTAATAGACTTAAAAGACCTTTTAATGAAAAGGATTAGGGGTGACAACAATAGCAGTATTCCAGTATTTGAGGGGCTGTCACAAAGAAGAGGGGGTCAAATTATTCTCCAAAGCACCAGAAGAAGGAAGGACAAGAAGCAGCAGATGGAAACTAATCAAGGAGAGAAGCAACCTGGAACTAAGGAGGAATTTCCTGACAGTTAGGTGGAACAATCAGTGGAACAACTTGCCTCCAGATATTGTGGGTGTCCCATCACTGGAGGTTTTTAAGAAGAGATTGGACAACCGCTTATCTGGAATAGTATAGGGTCTCCCACTTGGGCAAAGATTTGGACTAGAAGACCTCCATCAGTTCAGCCTTGAGCTGTGTGTTTTATTTACTGTTGAAATCCGTAATAAACCTGCAGAGGAATTAATTCAATATCCAAGTAAACTTCCCCTTCTTCAACCCGCCTGTTTTATTTATTGTTAATACTACACTAGATAACTGGGTGACATTATTACATTCAAGAGTGGAGAACCTCAGAAGGATTATTTCAGTCAGACATATGAGTTGGAGATGCTGCAAACTTGACTCAGTGGAAGATCAGCAAAAGCAGAATGGAGAAAAAAGATTTTTAAAAAAATATTTGCTGCCTATTCACAGGAAATTGCAGCTGCTCCCCCCTCTAAGCAAGTAAATGGCAAATGATGCAGCTTCTGCCCAGAACATCCCTTGGTTATTATCAGCTTGATTAAATTTTCTTGGGAACCGGGTAAACACAGGGGGGAATCCTGAGTATGAAAATTACTAGGGAAACAAAGATTAAGTCAGCCTGTGCAAAGATTAGATTCAAAGTCGGCTCCGGTGAATCAGTTATTTGAACAAAATTGTGGACTTGAGTCGCCATCCACCTGAGTTGGTTGCTATTGACCCATTTTGATTTGATGAATAATTAAATTGAAATAATATATATATATACATATTTGCACATGTACTTTAATAATATAATAATAATAAAGTTGGAAGGGACCTTGGAGGTCATCAAGTCCAACCCGCTGCTCAGGCAGGAAACCCTATACCATTTCAGATAAATGGCTGTCCAGTCTCTTCTTAAAAACTTCCAGTGTTGGAGCATTCACCGCTTCTGGAGGCAGGTTGTTCCACTGNGAAGAAGAAGAAGAAGAAGAAGAAGAAGAAGAAGAAGAAGAAGAAGAAGAAGAAGAAGAAGAAGAAGAAGAAGAAGAAGAAGAAGAAGAAGAAGAAGAAGAAGAAGAAGAAGAAGAAGAAGAAGAAGAAGAAGAAGAAGAAGAAGAAGAAGAAGAAGAAGAAGAAGAAGAAGAAGAAGAAGAAGAAGAAAGTTGGAAGGAACCTTGGAGGTCATCTAGTCCAACCCCCTGCTCAGGCAGGAAACCCTATACCATTTCGGACAAATGGCTGTCCAGTCTCTTCTTAAAAACTTCCAATGTTGGAGCATTCACCGCTTCTGGAGGCAGGTTGTTCCACTGGTTAATTGTCACTGTCAGGAAGTTTCTCCTTCATTCTAGGTTGCTTCTCTCCTTGATGAGTTTCCATCTGTTGCTTCTTGTCCTGCCTTCAGGCACTTTGGAAAATAGCTTGACTCCCTCTTCTTTGGGGCAGCCCCTGAGATATTGGAACACTACTATCATGTCCCCTCTCGTCCTTCTCTTCATTAAACTAGACATACCCAATTCCAGCCACCGTTCCTTATATGTTTTAACCTCCAGTCCCCTCATCATCTTTGTTCTTCTCATATCCTTCTCATATCCTCCCCAGTTGTTTTCCAGGACAGCTGTCCTCTCCTCCATCTCTCTTCCCTTGAGCATCCTGTGGCCCATTGGTCAACCTGCTCTGAATTCTCCTTAAAATAGGTTTCTCAGCATTAGGCGTCGTATTCAAGACACGGTATGAACAGTTCAGAATAGAGGGGAATGGTTAGTTGCCCTGTTTGTTTGCTGTTAGCTGATTGACCAATTTCTTGATGGCTGCAATCAGAAACACTTGTAAGCACTTACCTTTTCTGCATCCACATCACATGGCTGGTGTACATTCTCTTTGCAATCAAGTAGTTATTCCATTTGGTGTGTTTTTAAAAAAAATATATGATTAATATGTGAGTGCCCACAGCAATCAAGGAGACCTTGGCAGCTTATGCTTCCATTGGTAAAGATACGTATGTGTGTGTGTGTGTGTGTGTGTGTACTGCCAAGGTCTCCTTGATTGCCGTGGGACTCAATCAAATTAATAAATAAAAGAGATGAATTAGTGGTCTCCATCTTCTATTATGTGTCTGGCTTTTGTTTTCTAAGTGAAGAACTTTACATTTGTCCCTGTTAATCCGCTTGTTCCTTATCAGGATTATTAGGCTTCATCTGAAGCAAATGCAAATATAAATGAGCCTGTCACAAACATGCCAAGGTAAGTCTCTAAGCAAACAGCCACACTGGAAAGTGTTGTTGTTAAAGAGTCAGAGAGAAGACATTTGCTATGCAATATTTATCATATTCTACCTGTTTTCCTAATCACTTTTGCCAGCACTAATCCCTTTTCTCCAGCTGTGCTGAACGCAACACAAAAAAACTTTTCTTCTCAAACACACAATCCAGGGAGAGATGAATACGAGAAGACAGGAGCACAAATAGTTTATTTTTTTTTTTATGAAGGGGAACGTGTTAGGGCACCGGGATCTAAAGTTCAATTCTCCTGACAAAGCACTGATATACCCCAGCCCAAAGGCTTTGCCTACAACTTCCGTATAAGATTTCCACGCAAGGGCATAAAACAGGTTTTCATTAGCTTGCTTCTTTAGTTTGCAAAGGGGAAAAAAAAAAGAATTTGTATCTTATGCTCAGGTATAAAATTCAGCTCAGCAGTCCAAACTTAATTGTTAGCTGAACTGATTTTATTCTTTTAAAGCAGCACACAAACTTTGGATTCGTAAAAGTGTGCTCATCTTTCTGTTTTTGTTTGAATTAATATTTTTCCTAGTTAAGTAAGAAATTAAGTTTCGGCTTTTAAAACAATACTTTAAAACAATACTTCTTATTCTTTCTTATTTAAAAGTTAAACATTCCTTCTAATTACCCAGTTAAATACTCTCAAAGTGCCATGGCATGAATATATTCTATTTGTGGGGTGTTTTATTTGGCAGTTTAAGCTGACTATTTAAATTCTCTTCTTCTTCTTCTTCTTCTTCTTCTTCTTCTTCTTCTTCTTCTTCTTCTT
>NW_015389040.1:306845-333567 GCF_001527695.2 Protobothrops mucrosquamatus | reverse complement strand
CCCCCCCCCCAGTCAGGATGTCCGAATCTGGTAGGATTTCAGCCCCACTTTGACCACACCACCCTGTTCTCTGGTGTTTTCCTTCTCTTCTGGTGCCCGTAATTCCAGACTCCACGTTTAAGCCTTGCAGAAGACACCAGATTCCGTATCGCGACATGTCTGAAATAAAACCCCGCTTAGACCCCGGGTAAGTTTTTATATATCCCAATTATTTTCTGGCTGTTGCTTTCGTTTGGAGGAAAAAATGCCTTCCAGCTTGGTTACGTCGGGAAGATAAATAAGAGTGAAGAGATCTTCCAGCATCCCAGTTGTATATTGCTTGCAAATATCTTTTGCGGTTTGTTTATATTGTTGATTCATTGCTTATAGGCAGTAAGAGACCCCCGGGGGGGGTCTCTTAGGCAAGGCTAGGAGAGTATGCAGGGATCTCCCCAGCGTTGTAAAATCCTCATTTTTCTACGCAGTTCATCCCAGGTGGAGCGTCCACTATCTCCAGGAATGGCGAGCAAAGACTTCTCCCGGGTGGATTTTGTTTAAGGCAGCTGTTTCTCCTCTCCTTCCTCTTTACAATTTTGCTTCTACAGCTGCCGTTTTGCCCTTTTGTGGACCGTGGTGATTTTTTTGGCTGGGTTGCTGAGCTGTCTTCTAGAGGGGTGGGGGGGGGGAATACCATGGAGAGGAACTTTATAGAAGGAGGCCTGTGGCCTGTTTGTGTTGACTTGAGAATTGAAGGCACCACATAAAGGTCATAAGCTACAGGAAGAGGTATCCTTAACTAGGGTAATTTGACAAGATTTCCTGGGCATCGCCATTACAGGTAGCCCTCAATTTACGAGCACGGCTGAGCCCAGAATTTCTGTTGCTAAGTAAGACATTTGTTAAGTGGATTTTGTCCCATTTTACGACTCTTTTTGGCACAGCTGTTAATCGAATCACTGCAGTTCTTAAGTCAGTAACACGGTTGTTAAGTGAATTTGGCTTCCCCCATTGACCTTGCCGGTCAGAAGGTCGTAAAAAGGGAGATCACATGACTCTGGGACGCTGCAACTGTCACAAGTACGAGTCAGTTGCCAAGCATCTGAATTTTGATCACATGATTACAGCAGTGCTGCATCAGTCCTAGGAGAGGATTTGTCCCATGCAGGGCTGTGGAGTCGGTAGATAAATGTTCCGACTCCGACTCCTCAGTTTTTTGTACTTCCGACTCCGACTCCCCGACTCCTCTGTATTAATATGCAAATGTATTTTATACATTCCATGCACATGAAAAGCATGCTTCTTCGCGGTCACTTAACGTGTTCGTTTTGCTGTTACGTGAGGCACTGCATGCATTGGTCTTTATTCTTACAGTAGAGAAGTCATTAATTATAACTTTTTGTGAATTGGGACATTTAAAGTTGCTTTTTTTTTTAAATTCCAATCTAAATTTAGTAGGAGTCGGAGTCGGTGCATTGTTTGCCGACTCCGACTCCAGGTACCCAAAATTTCCTTCGACTCCGACTCCACAGCCCTGGTCCCATGCAATATTAACCCTGTGAACCCTAAAGCTTCCTCCTTCCGTTATGTATTCAAGACAGCGATTAATATTTATATGTTACTTATGTGCAAGGGTGTAGGTCTATACGTATGTTGCATATGGTACGTTTTAAATGCGTGTTATGTATGCGTACGCTTTGAGAGCAAGCAACGAAATTTCATTTTTAATGTGTGCCGTTGTGCCCACAGGAAAAAAAAAATGACCGTAAAGGTTATCTAATCTAAATCTTGGCTACGCCTGGACTTCATTTCCCAGAAAACCCCAGGTGGTGCTTGGAGGTGGTGGTGGGGGGGGAGGATTCTGGCATTTGAAGTCCCTGCTTCGTAACGTTGCTGAGGTTTGAGAAACGGCGGCTTATGATCTCTTATGATTCCAGGAAATCTGATTCTGCATAGCAAGGTGGACAGGCCCTCGCGACAGGCCCTCGCCACAAGGTCATTTTGAAGGCATTTTGATGTGGGCTGCGAAGTTTTTGGGTTGGGAGGATTTGACGTAGATTGTGGGGATAGAATCAAGATCACGTGAAGTGTTAATACCACTTTACAATGCCTCGGTAAGGCCACCCTTGGATTATTGCGTCCATCCAGTTTTGGCCGCCACGATGCAAAAGATGTTGAGACTCTAAGAGTAACAGAGAAGAGCAATAGAGAAGATTAGGGGAACGAAAGGCTAAAACACATGAAAAACGGTTGCAGGAATTGGGTATGTCTAATTTAATGAAAAGAAGGACGAGGGGGGACATGATAGCAGTTTTCCAGTATCTAAGGGGCTGCCCCAAAGAAGAGGGAGTCAAGCTATCCTCCAAAGCGCCTGAAGGCAGGACAAGAAGCAACAGATGGAAACTAACCAAGGAGAGAAACAACCTAGAACTAAGGAGAAACTTCCTGACAGTTAGAACAATTAACCAGTGGAACAACCTGCCTCCAGAAGCGGTGAATGCTCCAACACTGGAAGTTTTTAAGAAGAGAATGGACAGCCGTTTGTCTGAAATGGTGTGGGGGTCTCCTGATTGAGCAGAGGGTTGGACTAGATGACCTCCAAGGTCCCTTACTCTTATTCTGCCCTTGGTGCTGCTCTCTGAAACTTGGTAGTTTTCTGGCAGACATTTCATTACCAAACTAGGTAACGACATCAGATGTCATGGCTATGGATTCTCAGCCTCGTACAAGACGAAGTGGCCAGAACCATTTCCCCTTCTCAGCGTGCTTTGCAATTTCTCACACCCAAACACTCTTGTGGTTTCCTCTCGTATTTGGCCCTGAGGCATATAGACCCTGCTTGAAGCCATATGCTTGGAGCATTTGCCAGGCAAATTAAGTTGAACATTCATCCGATCCTCCTCGTCCCAAATCTAATCTTGGAAGATGTTTGATGTTTTTAATTTCTGGAAAACATCAGCTTGAAGGACAACAGCGCTGAAACTAGAAGTTTGGAGATGCTGTAAATCAGGGTTTCACAACCGTGTCAGCGTTTAAGACGTCAGGACTTCAACTCCCAGAATTCCCCAGCCAGCATAGCTGGCTGGGGAATTCTGGGAGTTGAAGTCCAGACGTCTGATTGTTGCTAAGGTTGAGAAACTCTGGCACAAACAGAACTGAAACACTAGGTTAGAGAAGAAAGAAGCAGGTGCAAAATTCAAATCCTTCCAGAAACCCCATTGCACCAATTGCCACCAGGAAACGTGAAAGATTTCTGCCCATACTAGGATTAATTTCTGAGGCTTCCTAAATCTCTGGCAACAGACCTTTAGGTATTTCCTTGATGACGGAGAGCCCGGCAGATTTTATACTAAAAATCCCTCTCTTTTTTTCCCCCCCCTCCTCAAGAATCAGGATTACCAGCGTGCTAACCGGTAAATCCTCTCCATTTTCTCTCTCTTCCTAGACTCATCTTCCTTTCGGCTGACTAAATTCTCTCCTGAATACGTTTTGTTTCTCAGCAGCTTTTCCTTTTTGCTGTTGCAGTTCTCACCAAGTGCCCTTCACCGCCGGCCTGGATCCGAAAGCTTGCGCTGCTTTGTGGGGACACGGAGACGATTGGCAAAGGGGACAAAATTGGACATTTCCCAAATCTGGTCAGCTGTTGGGGCTATATCGCTTTTCCTTCCTCCCTGCAAGGCTTTTTTTTTCTTCTTCTCCCAGTTGTCCTGCCTTGTAAACAAGTTTCCCCAGATATTCTGGCTCATAAGTGGCTCTTATCTGGACGTGAAAGGTTTGAGATAAAGGGAAACCCGTTGGCCAACTCAAGGTACTGGCACAAAACCGAAGATCGCCATTGAAATGTGATTAACTAAGCCTCCGGGCAGATGGCGTTGCGCCTTTGCGCAAAGTGTAGCTGGAGAACATTTGCCCCCGTTTTACGACTTTTCTTGCCACAGTTGTTAAGTGAAGCACAGCAATTATTATTCAGTTAGTGAAATGGTGTAGGGTTTCCTGCCTGAGCAGGGGGTTGGACTAGATGACCTCTAAGGTCCCTTCCAACTTTATTATTATTATTGCTGTTATTGATAATAATAATAACAACAACAATAATAGTAAAGTTGGAAGGGACCTTAGAGGTCATCTAGTCCAACCCCCTGCTCAGGCAGGAAACCCTACACCATTTCGGACAGATGGCTGCCCAGTCTCTTCTTAAAAACTTCCAGTGTTGGAGCATTCACCGCTTCTGGAGGCAGGTTGTTCAATAATTACTACTACTACTACTACTACTACTACTACTACTACTACTACTACTACTACTACTACTATTATCCCCTTTAATCCAAAAATGGCTGCTAAAACGATTAGAAAAATGCAGTTCATCCAGAAAAAATATGGCAGATTTCCGTAAGCCATTAGACAGCCATCATGTTTTACAACCTGCCGTACTTACTTACAGAATACAGAATAACAGAGAGTTTTGGAAGGGACCTTGGAGGTCTTCTAGTCCAACCCCTTGTACACCATTTCAGACAGATTGGCTGGCCAATCTCTTCTTAAAAGTGTTGGAGCACCCACAACTTCTGGAGGCAGGTTGTTCCATTGGTTAATTGTTCTCACTGTCAGGAAGTTTCTCCTTAGTTCCAGGTTGATTAGTTTTCACCCGTTGCTTCTTGTCCTGCCTTCAGGCGCTTTGGAGAATAGCTGGACACCCCCCCCCCTTCTTTGTGGCAACCCCTTAGATATTGGAACACTATATTCTATTCTGTTCTATTCTATTCTGTTCTGTTCTATTCCATATTTCCTAATTCTATTCTATTCTATTCTACTTTTACGAGTGATTGTGATCCACTGACTGCTGCTGGATCCCTTCCCTGGATCCCCCTGCTGCCCAGCTCTCCACCTTCCCACACACAGAAAGCTTCAGCTGCTCTCTTTTTGAGAGGACTTGTTTTCCTGGCCGCTCTTACACCATCAAGAGCTTCCCAGCCTGCAGCATACACACACATACACAAACACACAAACACCTTGGCTCTATTTCACAGGAAGAAGGATGAGCGCGCGAGAGAGAGATGCTTTCAAAACTGCCCCGAGGTGGCTGCTCTCTGCAGTGCACCAAGATGCTTCTGTCTGCAGGATCCGGAGAGGAAGGAATAACAAGGTGTGGAACTCAGATGGACGTTTGCTTTGCCTCCTCCTCCTCCGTGCCCAGTTCCAGCTTCTGTCTGGATATAAGAAGCAGCCCCTCTCCCCAAATCAAGCTGGCTGCTCCTGTAGCCCTGGGGGAACCTTCGGGAAAGCACTGGTGATGTCACCTAGATGGGTCATGAAAGGTCTGTGACAAAACCACCAAGCTCAGAGAACACAAAGGACCCCACGGTGCTCCTCAACCTCAACCCCCCCTCCCTTCTAGCACTGATGATGTTTCCTAGTTGGGTCATGTAAGAAAACCAGCGAGCTCAGAGAGCACCAAGGAGCACTCCTCCTCCTCCTCCTCCTCCTCCTCCTCCCTTCTAGCACTGATGATATTACCTAGTTGGGTCATGAAACGTCTGCAAGAAATCCACCAAGCTCAGAGAGCAAAAAGGACCCCACAGTCCATTTTTTTCTTTCTTCTTCTTCTTCTTCTTCTTCTTCTTCTTCTTCTTCTTCTTCTTCTTCTTCTTCTTCTTCTTCTTCTTCTTCTTCTTCTTCTTCTTCTTCTTCTTCTTCTTCTTCTTCTTCTTCCTCCTCCTCCTCCTCCTCCTCCTTCTTCTTCTTCTTCTTCTTCTTCTTCTTCTTCTTCTTCTTCTTCTTCTTCTTCTTCTTCTTCTTCTTCTTCTTCTTCTTCCTCCTGCTCCTGCTCCTGCTCCCTTCTAGTACTGATGATGTTACCTAGTTGGGTCATGAAACGTCTGCAAAAGAACCACCAAGAGAGCACCAAGGACCCCACTGTCCGTTTATCCTCCCCCTCCTCCTCCTCCTCCCCACTCCCTTCTAGCATTGATGATGTTACCTAGTTGGGTCATGAAACGTCTGTAATAAAACCACCAAGCTCAGGGAACTTCAAGCACCCCATAGCTACAAATATTATTGAAAACGCCAAATTGAATATGGGCAGCTTTGACCTGGAGGCTCTTTTCTTTTTTTTTTTCTTTTTCTGATTGTTTGCTAATTGATTTTTTTTTGTTTGCTTTTCCTCCCCAAGCGGCCGAATCTCTGACTTTTTCCATGCCCCCCCCCCAAAAAAGTCTGGAGACCCCCAGCATTTATTTAAGGAAGGGGGTTTCTCCCTTCTCAAAGGTCCGTAAGGAAGCTGTGGAAAGGGGACGGTCTCGGACATAACGTTTCTCCCAGCCCTGTAAAGCACACTTTGTTTAAGTGCAACTGGTTTAACCAGCCCTAATTGGCTGGCCTTTCACCACAGTGCAGAAAAACGAAACCCTGCTGTGGCTTAACTGTGTGATATGTGGCTTAGTGTGGTGTGTGCGATTATTTGGAAGGCCATTGCAGCACCCTTTCTTCATTTCAAGCCTCAGATCACCTGCCCCCAACCCTTGGCCCCCTTTCCTCTTTACAGAACCATAGAATTGGAAGGGTTCCTCAAGACCATCCAGTCTAACCATTCGCCCAAAAGTTGATATTAGTGGAAGCTCCCCTTACAGACCCGTTAACCTTGGTGAGGCCACACGTGGAATACTCCATCCAGTTTTGGTCACCAGGATGTAAAAAAGATGTTGAGACTCTAGAAAGAGTACAGAGAAGAGCGACAAAGATGATCAGGGGACTGGAGGCTAAAACATATGAGGAACGGTTGCAGGAATTGGGGATGTCTAGTTTAACGAAGAGAAGGACGAGGGGGGACATGATAGCAGTGATCCAATATCTCAGGGGCTGCCCCAAAGAAGAGGGAGTCAAGCTATTCTCCAAAGCGCCTGAAGGCAGGACAAGAAGCAACGGATGGAAACTCAGCAAGGAGAGAAGCAACCTGGAACTAAGGAGAAACTTCCTGATAGTGAGAACAATTCACCAGTGGAACAACCTGCCTCCAGAAGCGGTGATTGCTCCAACACTGGACGTTTTCAAGAAGAGACCGGACAGCCATTTGTCCGAAATGGTATTAGGGTTTCCTGCCTGAGCAGGGGGTTGGACTCGATGACCTCCAAGGTCCCTTCCAACTTTATTATTATTATTATTATTATGAATCATCGCACAGTCAGCCAGATGTTCAGACTGGATTTGGCATTTTGTCTACCTATCGAGTCCTTCCCAAAGACCTGGGATAGGCAGATGTGGATGGTTGTTGTTGTTGTTGTTGTTGTTATTATTATTATTATTATTATTATTATTATTAATCATTGCACAGTCAGCCAGATGGTCAGACTGGATTTGGCATTTTGTCTACCTATCGAGTCCTTCCCAAAGACCTGGGATAGGCAGATGTGGATGTTTGTTGTTGTTGTTGTTATTATTATTATTATTATTATTATTATTATTATAACCTTTTCTCCGACAAGGCTTTTAAATCTGCGTGGGTGGGCATGGCTGTACTTAAACCGGAAGAGCTTAACTTGGAACCAGTGAATTTATAGCCCCCTTCACCCTCCTAGCCGAACTCTGACCCCAAAGCCTTTGGGGAAAGCAAAGATTAAAAATAAGCTGGTTGCATTTTATAAATAGCCCCTTCCTGGTTCTCCTTCAGAAGAACCCTTTGCAGACAAGCCCTACGTGTTCTAGCAGAAACCCTTCTGGGGAGGGGGGGAGGCGAAACGATGAAAAAGGGGCTCTTTGCAGCCGTGGGCACAGAAGATTAAGACCCTCCTTTTTAAAACCCAAGCGGGCTTTTTTTTCTTCTTCTTCAAAAGACCCGTTTGAGCTTCCGATCTGGATGCAGTTGGCTGAATTTGGAAGCCGCCACGCCAGACAGACCTAGCCAGCTTCGGGTTGCTGTTCCCCCTCCTGTGCCGGCTGTCTCTCCCGGGGAGATCCGCAGAGTTGGCACGCTTCCTGGTGTGCAGTTGATCTTGTGGCGCATACAAAGCTTCCCCCCCCCTTCCTCTCCTTTTTTTTCCCCTCCTTCTCCCATGGCAGTTTCTACATTACTGATGTCCTGCCAGGGTGGAAGCAGAATTGCTGAACAACGGCAGGATGGTGGGCTGTAAACAAGGATCAGCATTGTGGTGGTTTCAAGCCGTGCCGTGCCGGGTCTAAAAAGCCTCCGATGCTTGCTTCCAGCTCGGGTGCAAACACCAGAGGCCTCTGGCCGGCTTCCCACACGGGTTGGGCCCTCCTTGGCTGCCCGCCAGCGGGTTGGCAGGAGCAGAGAGAGTCACAAGGGCAGCGGCTCTTGAATGGCAAAGGACAGGGAGGAAAGATCTGGAGGGAGAGCGGAGAACAGAGACCGGGAAGGACTCCAGGGCCCAGCCACCACATCCCGGCAGGACGTTTTCTTGTTGCCCATAACGATGCTCCCTCCTGATTCCTGGACATTTTCCCCAGCAAACTTTTTAGCAGTCAATTTAGTCGGAATTCAAGAGACCACGTTTTTTTTACACCCATGCATGCTGTCTCCAGCTGTATGGGAGATGTACAGGTGGTCCTCGGCTCACAACAGTTCATTTAGTAGTAGTAGTAGTAGTAGTAGCAGTAGTAGTAGTAGTAGTAGTAGTAGCAGTACTACTACTACTAGTAGTAATAATAATAATAATAATAATAATAATAATAATAATAATAATAATAAAGTTGGAAGGGACCTTGGAGGTCATCTAGTCCAACCCCCTGCTCAGGCAGGAAACCCTACACCATTTCGGACAAATGGCTGTCCAATCTCTTCTTAAAAACGTCCAGTTACAACAGCATCGAAAAAAAGTGACTTACGGCTATTTTTCGTAGTCCTCGCCTTACAACCACGGCGGGGACTGGAATTTATGTGGCTAAGCAAGGCAGTTGTTCAACGAGTCTCGTTTTATCACCTTTTTTTCCCCATGGTAGTTAAGTGACTCGTCCCGGTTGTTAAGTGAATCCGATGTCCATTAAACAGATCCGGCTTCCCCTATCAACTTCGCTTGTTGGGAACTCGGGGAGGGTCGCAAATGGGGATGATGGGACACGCGGGACGCCGCCAGCCGTCGTAAATGCATCCGGGGTGGCCAACCACCCCAATTTCGGTCATGTGTGGCCACGGGGAGGGTGAAATGGTTATCAGCGCGAGGACCAATCATAACTCGCTTTTTTCGGTGCCGTTGGAACTTTGAATGGTCGCTAAAGGCATGGTTGTAAGTTGAGGACTGCCTATATGGCGCCCTGGTGGCGCAGTGGTGAGAATGCAGCATTGCAGGCTAATTTTGACAACTGCCAGCAGTTTGATTCTGACTGGCTCAAGGTTGACTCAGCCTTCCGTCCTTCCGAGGTCAGTAAAATGAGGACCCAGATTGTTGGGGGGGCAGTAGGCTGACTCTGTAAACTACTTAGAGAGGGCTGTAAAGCACTGTGAAGTTGTATATAAGTCTTCACTGCTATTGTTCTTCCTCCCTCCCTCCCTTCCTTCCCAATGGTTAGAATGCAATATTGAAGGCTAACTCTGCCCATAGCCAGGAGTTCGATCCTGACCGGCTCAAAGTTGACTCAGCCTTCCATCCTTCCGAGGTCAGTAAAACGAGGACCCAGATTGTTGGGGGCAACAGGCTTACTCTATAAACCGCTTAGAGAGGTCTGGAAAGCACTGTGAAGCAGTATATAAGTCTAAGTGCTATTGCTACCCTTCCTTCCTTCCTTCCTTCCTTCCTTCCTTCCTTCCCAGTGGTTAGAATGCAATATTGAAGGCTAACTCTGCCCATAGCCAGGAATTCGATCCTGACCGGCTCAAAGTTGACTCAGCCTTCCGAGGTCAGTAAAATGAGGACCCAGATTGTCGGGGGCAACAGTCTGACTCTATAAACCGCTTAGAGAGGGTTGGAAAGCACTGTGAAGCGGTATATAAGTGCTATTGCTAGGTATTTCTAGGTTTCCGACCAATGTCTGTTTTTTCTAAAGCAGGAAACTCTCCTCTCCAGTCCTTCACCCTTTAAACAAAAGTCTTGAATTTTCCGTTGCTGTGGAAATGGCCCTTGCTTGGCTGAACTCTTCCAAGCATGTGCGTGTACACGCCTGCGTGTAACGTGTCCCGTGCCGGAGACGCTTATTCACCGAACGCAGGAGAAGGGCAGAGAATTTTGTACAAACGGGAGCGTTTCTATCTCCTGTCCTGGCAGGGCTTTGGGCGAAGAAGTGCTGATTATACAGGATGAGTCAAGGACGATTCCAGACAGTTGTCTCTGCTTCAATTCCTCTCCTGAAAGGAGCTGATGAATTTTTCTGTGTCTTGCAGCCATCTTTCACCGGTGGCCCAAAGTTGCTTTGTGCCCGTCTTTCTTCTTAAATTTTGCTCACCTGGCTTACCCCCCTCGCCCTTCCCACCCCCAGCAGGATATGGCTCTTAAATGCACGCATGGATATGCCGTGGAATAGATCACGGGTGGGGAACGACGGCCCTTTTGTGACTTGTGGACTTCAACTCCCAGAATTCCTGAGCCGGTCACGCTGAGGGGAAAGGGAGAGGTTTCCAAGCTGAGCCATGCTGGCTGAGGAATTCTGGGAGTTGAAGTCCACAAGTCATGAGGGGGCCAAAATTTCCCCCATGCTGGCTCAGGAATTCTGGGAGTTGAAGTCCGCAAGTCATGAAGGGGCCATAGTTCCCCCATGCTGGCTCAGGAATTCTGGGAGTTGAGATCCACAAGTCATAAAGGGGGGCATAGTTCCCCCATGCTGGCTCAGGAATTCTGGGAGTTGAGATCCACAAGTCATAAAGGGGGGCATAGTTCCCCCATGCTGGCTCAGGAATTCTGGAAGTTGAAGTCCGCAAGTCATGACGGGGCCGTGGTTCCCCACCTCTGCCATAGATGCTCAGATCTGAGTATATACAGGTAGTCCTCAACTTACAACAATTTATTTAGTGATCGAACTTCCAATGGCATTGAAAAAAGTGGTTTTTTCATACTTGGTTGTTAAGTGAAATGCAGTGCTTAAGTGAATCCAGCGGATTACCATTTTTTCACTCTTACGACGTTTGCTGCATCCCCGTGGTCAGGTGATCAAAATTCGGACGCTTGGCAACTGGTTCATATTTATGACGGTCGCAGCGTCCCGGGGTCTCGTGATCCCCTTTTGCGACCTTTGACAAGCAAAATCAATCCGGGATCCCGATTCATTTAACGACGGAGTTGCTAACCGAACAACTGCAGGGATTGGCTTAGCCAAAGGGCGCAAAAACGGGGCAAAATTCACTTAGCAAATGACTCCCTTACCAACGGAAATTTTGGGCCCAGTCGCTTAGGAGCTGTTCCGTTTAGCAACAGAAACTTTGGGCTCAATTGCAGTCGTAAGCCGAGGACTCCCGGTAGTGTTTAGACCTGTTTTAAACTGTAACCCATTTCTTATCCTGTCTTTAAAATTGTAAAAAAGGTAGAGGATAAAGGTTTTCCATATTCCATAGTCATACCTTGCTGGCTGGGGGATTCTGGGAGTTGAAGCCTGCCAATCTGGAGAGGGTTTGGGCACGGCAGCCGTAGCAGGGAGCAAGGCCTTTGTCCCTGCTGTGATTGCAAGTACAGCAAGTGCTTAAAGAGCGTTAAACTAATAAATAACTAATCCATAGAAAAGCCGGTCTTGAACAGACACGCACAGGGCAGCATGGAGCTAGGGCATAATTAGATTACATCCCCCCAGCTCTCAAAATTCTCTTGAGTACTTTAAATGCCTTTTGGGGCTTGAATACCTGAGTGGTGTGATGCCAACTTTGTTCCTAAAGTTTTGCCTGAACTTTTTTTTAATTGCGTACGGCGCACGCACACAGCCTGGTTGAAAATAAATAAAAAATCAGTCCAGCCATGTAACCGAACTAAAAGACACGTTCTTTCCTGTTCCTTAAAAGAGATTATTTCTTTTTACTCCATCCATCCACCCACGCGCCATCCATTTTTATTGAACGTTTTAGACTGTAAGCTCCTGGGGGCAGATCCCTCTTTTTTTCTCTCTCTCTCGGTTGGAGAAGCGTGCAGCATGAATGTGCCAAAATTATGCCCCGTTTGGGCAGGAAGAGCAGAAAATGGAAAGCCTATTTATCCCATCTACTTTTTAAAATATATATATAAAAGGCATCTCTGGATGGCTTTAAGAAGTGAAACTGATGATAAAGTATCTTGCCTTGTTGGGCCTGTGGGGTTTTTGCTCTTACCCACTTAACCAATACAGGGTTTTAATTCCCGGGGAACCAAGATTTATTACAGGTGGTCCTCAACTTACAACAGTCCATTTAGTGACTGTTCAAAGTTACAATGGCACTGAAAAAAAGTGACCTAGGACCGTTTTTCACATGACAATTGCAGCATCCCCACGGTCAGGCGATCAAAATTCAGATGCTCGGCAACTGACTCGCATTTATGACAGTTGCCGTGTCTCCCAGGGTCAGCTGATCCCCTTTGGCGACCATCTTACAAGTCAAGTCTGTGGGGAAGCCAAATTCACTTGACCACCATGTTAGTTACTTAATAACTGCAGCGGTTAACTTAACAACCGTGGCAGGAAAAGTCGTAAAACGGGGCAAAACTCACTCGAGAAATGTTTCACTGAGCAACAGAAGTTGTGATCGTAAGTCGAGGACTGCCTGTACAATGTCTGGTGAAGTTTTTAACAGTGAATACGAAGGGCCTTTTCCATCTGCGGGTATTCTCACTCATCCAGGTTATAGTTGTCTCAAAAGTGCTTTTTGAAAAAGCAGCTGGACTGTTTTTTTCTTTCTTTCTTTCTTTTTTCCTTTTCCTTTCTTTTCTTCCTCAAGGGGAAAAAAAACCCCCAGCCCAGTTGCCTTTTGAAAAAGCACCTTTGAGAAGGGCTTTTGCGGCTGTCTCTTTTTATCCGGAAGGAGAAAAAAAGAGGCATCCTCATTTAGCTTTTTATTGATTGGAGGTTTCCCAAGAATTGCCTGCCGTTGAAAGAAAAAACGTGGCATGTGTTCCGAAATCAGAAATATCGGTTAAGATATATTGATTTATTCTACGGCGTCCGTCTCACCTAGCTTAATGTACATTGCAGGTAGTCTTCGGTTTAAAATCCTTCATTTAGCAACTGTTCTAAGTTACACTGAAATAAGTGACTTATGACATGGTCACCTGATCGACATTCAGGTGTTTGACAGCCAGCACCTATTCATGATGGTTACAGCATCCCAGGGATCATGTGATCACCATTTGTGACCTTCCCAACCAGCTTCCAACAGTCCAAGTCAGGGGTCTTCAAACTTGGCCCTCTTATGACTTGTGGGCTTCAACTCCCAGAATTCCTCAACTTACGAACATTTGTTTAGCGCAGGGGGTCTTCAAACTTGGCCCTTTTAGGACTTGTGGACTTCAACTCCCAGAATTCCTCTCCCTGGCTGAGGAATTCTGGGAGTTGAAGTGCACAAGTCCTAAAAGGGCCAAGTTTGAAGACCCCTGGTCCAAGTCAATGGGGGAAGCCAGGTTCACTTAACAACTGATGACCCATCACCAAAAGGGTCATAAATTCAGGCACGATTCACTTAGTAATGGGAAAACGCTGGCCTTAATTTTGGTCCTAAGTCAAGGACTGCCTGTATAATACCCATCCTATAAAGCTGATAAAATGGCCATCAGATTCTAATGAAAAGAAAGACTAGGGGGCGACAGGAAGTTTCTCCTTCGTTCCAGGTTGCTTCTCTCCTTGATTAATGTTCATCCGTTACTTCTTGTCTTGCCTTCGGGTGCTCTGGAATATACATCACCTCCCTCCTCTCTGCAACAGCCCCTCAAAATATTGGAAGACCGCTATCATGTCACCCCTAGTCAGTGAGGACAATTAACCTTGCCTTCAGACGTTGTAGGTGCTCCATCATTGGGAGGTTTTGAAGAAGAGATTGGATAGTCATTTGTCTGGAATGGTATAGGCCAGGGGTAGGCAACCTCGGCTCTTTTATGACTTGTGGACTTCAACTCCCAGAATTCCTGAGCCAGCGTGGCTCAGCTTGGAAACCTCTCCCTTTCCCCTCAGCGTGGCTGGCTCAGGAATTCTGGGAGTTAACGTCCACGAGCCATAAAAGAGCCAAGGTTGCCTACCCCTAGTATAGGCTGTTCTGCTTGAGCAGGGGGTTAGACTAGAAGACCCCCAAGGTCCCTTTCGACTCTGTTATTCCGCTATCCGCTGTTTCGAAAGGAAGACCAACTCAAAGGAGGAACATGGTGTCCAGCCTGGACAACGTCCACGTGTCCGAAGCCTCAGCGGTGGGATTCTTGAGAGTTGAGAGTTCCTACCTCTAGCAAGTCTGCCACGGGGCTTTCCAACGAAGATGTTCTTATATTATGGAGGATCCTTCTCTTGTCTTCTGCTAATCGGAGGATAAGCATCTCCTGGCATTTCTCGTGAAATTCGGTGATGGAAAGTCGACAGAGCTGTCGTGCCTTCCGTGGTTCTGCAAAAAGGGGAGAGATGGTTTGTTAGAACAAGTTCAGCCAGAAGTACAACTCCCAACGGGGGTTAGAGACGGAGGTGTGAGAGAAAGCTGCAGTTCTGAACAGGCTTGTAGTTGTGTCTCTCTGTGTGTGTGTGTGTGTGTGTGTGTGTGTGCGCGCGCGCTGGCGCGTGCGCGTGCCCCTGCAAACAGAAACCAGGCAACTGACTTGCCTCACCCATGGGCTGTCTGCAACCAAACCTGAATTGCTTTTGTCTGAGAGGGGAAAAAAACATGCTGAGCATTTGGAAAAAAGCCAATTTTTTTTGTACTTTAGGCCTTTTGAACTGCTCTGTATATCACAATTCCACAAATATCTCTCTCTTTTTGGTGTAGCGGTGACGGTACCAGGCTAGAAAACCAGGAGGCTGTGAATTCTAGTCCTGCCTTAGGCCTGAAATCTGCCTGGGTGACTTTGGCCAGTCACCAGGAGGCTGTGAGTTCTAGTCCTGCCTTAGGCCTGAAATCTAGCTGGGCGACTTCGGGCCAGTCACCAGGAGGCTGTGAGTTCTAGTCCTACCTGAGGCCTGAAATCTAGCTGGGCGACTTTGGGCCAGTCACCAGGAGGCTGTGAGTTCTAGTCCTACCTGAGGCCTGAAATCTGCCTGGGCGACTTCGGGCCAGGTGGTGAATTCTAGTCCTGCCTTCTGCATGAAAACCATTTGGGTGACTCCGGGCCAGTCCTTCTCGCCCATCCCAAACCCATCTCACAGTTGTTGTGGGGAAAATAGGAGGAGGAGGAGGAGGAAAGGAAGGAAGGAAGGAAGGAGTATTAGGTATGTTTGCCACCTTGACTTATTTATAAAAAATAATGAGATTTTTCTTCAAAAACAAACAAAAACTAAAAAAGACGAAGCAGCAAGGATCCAAGGTTCCTTTTTTCATTCATTAAACAGTCAGATCTGGATTGGTGCAATATCCGTGGCTGCTTTCTAAGAGACCAAAATACTAGAGAAAGGTGAGACTCGGAGGTGTATTCTCCGGAAGACTTGAGTCATCAGTCGTCGTGTTGCTCATTCAGATAGATTTACAGTATCATCATCATCGTTAACAGCACGCGTTCCCAATCCGTCCTCCGTTAAAGCGGCTTTCTCAATATCCTTTCTCTGGGGGAGTCGTCTGGCAAGCTTGAAATGGATTTCTCCTCCTGGCTGGATTATTATTGCTATTAATTGATCTCACTAATTGCTTCGCCGGATTTCATTGGGCTGGCCGGTGGGAGGCTTTCTGGGCTAAATTGTCGGATGCTTTTTTTATAATTAGCAACGAGTCTAAAACGTTGCTGGGCAGGGACAGTCGCATGCTAGGCGATTTAATGGCCGTCCTAATAGAGCATCCCTCCCATACAGGATTGATTTTAATAGGCCAGGGGTTTTTTTAATGGGAAAACCCCGGGATCTCCTTATTAATATTACCGAAACTGGATTTATTTTTTATTTTTTTTCCATCGCATTTTTGGCTCAAGATGTGTGTGCGACACTGAGAAAAGGAATGGGAGATTTCAGGATGGTCCGTATTTTCGTCCCGCAATTCCCGCCTTCGAAAAATGGCTCAGATTTGGTAAAGAGGCTTGCGTGCCAATTAAAAAAAAGACAACGGACATCCAAAACCCAGGAAAAGGAAGGAGATAGTTTTGCCTGAGCAGGTGGTGGTGGTGGTGGTGGTGGTGGTGGTAATAATAATAATAATAATAATAATAATAATAATAATAATAATAATAATAATAATAATAATAATAATAATAATAATAATAATAATAATAATAATAATAAAGTTGGAAGGGACCTTGGAGGTCATCGAGTCCAACCCCCTGCTCAGGCAGGAAACTCTATACCATTTCAGACACATGGCTGTCCAGTCTCTTCTTAAAAATTTCCAGTGTTGGAGCATTCACCACTTCTGGAGGCAGGTTGTTCCACTGGTTAATTGTTCTAACTATCAGGAAGTTTCTCCTTAGTTCTAGGTTGCTTCTCTCCTTGATGAGTTCCCATCCGTTGCTTCTTGTCCTGCCTTCAGGCGCTTTGGAAAATAGCTTGACTCCCTCTTCTTTGGGGCAGCCCCTGAGATACTGGAACCCTGCTATCATGTCCCCCCTCGTCCTTCTCTTCATTAAACTAGACATACCCAATTCCAGCAACCGTTCCTTATATGCTTTGGCCTCCAGTCCCCTGATCATCTTTGTTGCTCTTCTCTGCACTCTTTCTAGAGTCTCAACATCTTTTTTACATCGTGGTGAGGTGGATCCCCTTAAGTTGTGTTGTGGCTTGCATTGCAAAACTTTGATTTTTGTGGCGGATGGACAGTGGATAGAAGCTGGCTGGGTATTCCTTCAAGTCCCAGAATTGCCTCCCGAAAAAGCACCTTTGGGACAACTGAGGACACAGGTAAACCTCCAAGCGGCCTCAACGACTCTCTCAAAGGATGCAAATGACCAGCGGTCTGCAAGGAGTATAAATCCTTCCATTCCCCCACCATCCAGTCAGAGCCGAAGAAGCTTCTGGGAGGAGAAGCGAAACGCCCTCAAAGACAAACAAGGAAGTCCAGTTGCCTCGTGTAAACAAACATCTTTGGGACAATCAGGATCTGGATGACGGAGAACCTTCACAGACATTTTAGCTTCCATGTGTTCAGCACTCCAAGGAAACAACCCCGTCACTTACTTCCCTCTGCTCTGAATCACGGCAACCCATCAGCTCTGTCAGAGGAGATTCCCTGCTTTGGCAGTCTGGGATTTCCAGGGCTGGAGATTCACACGACCTGTTCCCCCGTCTGCGAGCTTCTCCAAATAACTAGCCTCACCGGCGAAGAGACAGAGAGTGCCCGCAGAAAAAAGAGGCTTTGGAGGCCGGTTTGACGGCAGACCCCGAGTAGCCGCCATGTCAAAGAGAATGGCACCCGTCTATCCCATGAGTAACCTTCCTCGGATTTAACCAGCGTAGGTAGTCCTGGACTTACAACAGTTCATTTAGCGACCGTTCAAAGCTGGAAAAAAGTGACGTAACGGCCGTTTTTCACACCTGCGGACGTGGCGGCATCATGTGATTAAAATCCAGACGATGGGCAACTGACTCAGCTTTACGACCGTCGCAGCCTCCCGGGAGTCGCGTGATCCCCTTTTTGCGACCTTCCGACAAGCCAAACTCAACGGCGGAAGCCAGATTCACTTAACAGCCGTGTTGCTAACTTCACAAGTCTGGCGAGACAAGTCGTAAAATGGGGCGAAACTCGCTTTAACCAAGGTCTCACTCAGCAACATAAATTTTGTAGTCGTAACTCGGGGACTGCCTGTGTTTTGGCTCCCCGTTCAGCTGCACGGTGGGGGGGGGCTTTTATTTGGATAATTGCAGGGTTAGGAAAGAGCCCCAGCCCCTGCGGTGACTCACGGGGCTGTGCCAGTTTTTTTTTTTTTTCCACTCTGCTCTGGAAATGATATATTGAAGAAAATGGGGGAAAACCGTGGAAACCTCCTGATTTTGGACAGTTGTGAACGTTGCGACGTTTGCAAGAATTTCCTCCCCCCCACTCCCAATTCTCTCACACAGCTCCCCCCCCTCCCTAAATTTCCTGTTTATCATTTTGCTGAGGTTGGCAAAGGGATTGGAAATGGCACTTAGCCCTTAACATCCGAATCAGGAGGGGCTTCTGGTTCCGCCCTGGACGGAAAGCCCGGGTTCATAGTTCTCGGTTCAGGTTGTCGGGGCCGACTCAGGTCAGGCACAAAAGAGAGAGACACACACGCGGGAAAGAGGAAGACGGGTGGGGGTATATACAGGCAGTCCTCAACTTAACAGCCGCAGTTGAGCTCCTAGTTAAAGCGAGACATTGGTTACGTCGGTTTTGTCCCGTTTTACGACCTTGCTTGCATGTTAGGAACACGGTTACTAAGTGAATCCGGCTTCCCCATTGACTTTGCTTGTCAGGGGGTGGGCTGTAAAGCAAATTGCGGTTGTGATGTTGTTATCTTCTGCTGGGCTAAAGCGAGTCGGAAGTCGGTGCCTTTTTCCTTTTTTCTTTTCTTTTCTCCTTTTACACTATCCCCCCCCCCCTCTCGTTTTCCCTCCTTTCCTCTTCTTTTGGTTTTCCACGCTGCTTTTCTTTGCATTTTATACTTTGATACAAAATAATAAAAAAAACCTAAATCAATTAAAAAAAAAAGAAGTGGGCTGTACAGCACTATGAAGCGGCATATAAGCCTTAAGTGCTATTGCTGTTGCTACTAACTTAACCTCTTCGGTGATCGTCTAGGGCAGAGGTCCCCCCCCCAACCTTTGGGGCACCAGGGGCCGGTTCCGTGGAGAGAGGTTTTCCCGCAGACCGGAGGGTGCGTGGTTTTGTGTGCTGCCTGCATCCCGCAGATGGGGCTTTGCTTGTTTGTGTGGACCGGTTGCTGGCATGCCGAGGCCCAGTACTGGTCCACGGACCTGGGGTTGCCCAGTCTATGGAGATTCTCAGTCATCCAGGCCACGATTGTCCCAAACGTGCTTTTTCAAAAGGCAGCTGCCATTCCTCGCTTTCCAAATGGCCAGGCTTGGCAACGGGGATAACAGGATGTTCAGATCAGAAGAGCGAGGGATGGGGCATCTTGGTTTGGATCGGACCATGGTCTGGAAGTAGGCTTCTCTTCTGCAGACCAGCCGCGATTTCGTTTGGCTGTTAGCAGTAGAGGGAGCTAAATTCTAAGGAGACTTGTCTTCAATCCGTGTGGCCCAGAATCTGGATTTGAATCCAAAGCCGAGCGAGGTTGGATTGCCGGTCTGTCTGTTTCTCTGTCTTTTCCCTCCCTTATCTAAAGTGGCAGCTAGGAAAGTGACGGATGACGCTTATCAAATCTACTTGATGCGCTTGGAGAGGGAGTGGGGGGGAAAGCAACCTTAAATTCCATTTTTGGGCTTTTCGTTTGAAGATGGTGGCGTAGCCCTGTTAAAATTCTGGAGTGCCCTCACCTCCTTCTCCAGAATTGTGTTTTCTCTCAAGCAAGGGCATTGTTTATGTGAGAATGCAGGAACCGTCTTAAAAAAGAGCCAGGGACTTGTTGCTGGATGCATGCATGCGTGCGTGTGTGTGTGTGTGTGTGTGTGTGTGTGTGTGTGCGCGCGCGCGCGTTGCTGCACAATTCATAGAAGCCAGTTGCAATATTTATTTATTTATTTATTAAATTTATATACCGCCCTATCTCCCTTGCGGGACTCAGGGCGGTGAACAGGCGATACTAAAAACCACGAATAAATAAATAGTTTCTGTTTTAAAATCGAATTGAATAATTGAATAATAGGCCTGTTCTAAAAACACACCCATACAAAACCCCCCACTGAAACACAATCCAAACTACGCCAGACTTTCTCTGCAAGGATAACATCTGGAGCAGTGGCCATCCCTGGTTCTTTCTCGGCCTCCCAGGTGTGACTGCAGGAATGAAAAGATCTTGGAATCTGGCTTCAGCAAATGTTCTGTCTCATCCTTTGAGAGAAATATTCCGAGGTTCAGATGCTTAAACTTCTTAAATTAAGGTTTGGGTATCTATTCTATTCTGTTCTATTCTATTCTATTCTATTCTATTCTATTCTATTTCCATCTATTCTATTCTATTCTCATCACATTCTATTCTATTTCATTTCATTTCCATTCCATTCCAATTTCTTATTCTATTCTATATTCTCTCCTATTCTCTCCTATTCTCTCCTATTCTATTCTCTCCTATTCTATTCTATTCTATTCTATTCTATTCTATTCTATTCTATTCTATTTTATTCGACATTCACCTGTCTGTGATGGTATAGTGAGCCAGTTCATCAGGGTTCCTCCCGGCCCTTCTTTTCTCTCCATTTCTTTTCTCCTTTCACTTTCCAGATGAGGAACTGTTTCATGAAAGATTTCAACAGACTTGCCAAACACACACACACACACACACACACACACACAGCCACAATGTGTGTGGAAGAGCAGTGTGGTGAAACACACTTTCCTGTTTCATTGCTTTAGAGCAGGTTTCTCCATCTGTGCCTCTTTAAGAGGTGTGGACTGCAACTCCCAGGATTCCTCAGAGAGCCTTGCTGGCTGGGGAATTCTGGGAGTTGAAGTCCATGCATCTGAAAAGCGGTCCAGATTGCAAAAAAAAAACTCTGGAGTACCAATAGAACGGAATATTTGTAACTCGGGGGGTTGAACGGTGAGGTCCTTGGTGTTCTCTGAGCCTGGCGGCTTTCTCGTTTTATTACCCAACTAGGCAACATCATCAGTGTTAAAAGGGAGTGGAAATGAGCAAACCCCCACCCCCTTCTAGCACTGATGATGTTAGCTAGTTGGGTCGTGAAACGTCTACAAGAAAACAACCCAGCTCAGAAAACACTTAAGGACCCCTCAGTGTAGATTTGTTTCTTGGGAAAAACACCTTTGTGCATTTAGACAATCAAGGTCTTTCAGTGCTCCATCACTGGAGACTTTTTAAGAAGAGACTAGACATTGACGGTGCAGGTTCTTCTGCTTGAGCAGGGGGCTGGACTAGAAGACCTCCAAGGTCCCTTCCAACTCTTGTTATTCTTGGATTCTGTAAGGATCTCCTGCTTGAGTAGGGGGCTGGACTAGAAGACCTCCAAGGTCCCTTCCAACTCTTGTTATTCTTGGATTCTGTAAGGATCTCCTTCTTGAGTAGAGGGTTGGACTAGAAGACCTCCAAGATCCCGTCCAACTCTTGTTATCCTTTGATTCTGTAAGGACCTCCTGCTTGAGTAGGGGGCTGGACTAGAAGACCTCCAAGGTCCCTTCCAACTCTGTTATTCTACTATTTCTGTGCCCTCCCCAACCTCTTTACAAGATTGACTAGGAGGAAATCAGAATTTCCTCCTCCTGTGGCCTCCTTTGGTGAAAATTAAATAGCCTTATCTCCTTTGGTTAATTCTTCAGCGGGTGTTTATTCAGATCACAACAAACCTAACTGCTGAGAAAGAGCGAGGCAAACAAACATAACTGGAATCAGGGTTTGGAGTAACCGGACTAACAAGTTGTGGCAGGAAACGGGAAGATTTCCACTAAAGGAGCGTGTGGGGAGGCGGAACTTTTCTCCAGAGCTCAAGTTGTTTTGAGCTTTAGCCCCAAAAACAGGGCTCTTCAAACGTGGCCCTTCGATGACTTGTGGACTTCAACTCCCAGAATTCCACGTGCCTGGCTGAGGAATTCTGGGAGTTGAAGTCCACAAGTCATCAAAGGGCCACGTTTGAAGACCCCCCTGCTGTAGTGTAACTAACACAACCCAGAAACCTAGTCACTGCAGGCACTCCTAGGCAATGAGAATAATATAAAGTCAGTCTTTTTTTTTTTCTTTTTTCTTTTTTTTGGCGCTGGGAGCAAATGCCCACAAATGCAGATTATTGACTTAGAACAATAAGTGCAACTGTGTGCTGGGGGCCAGAATGCTGTCCAGCTGTCTACAGCTGCAGCTTGGTGGTGGAGCTACAAGCGTGTTGGGTCACTGCCACAAGGTTATACTTTCCCAGCCAGTTCAAAGCGCTGATCTCCCAAAATGGTGCAGCTGGAATAATGCCAGTAATACGGGTTTGGTTTGTTCCTCTTCCCTTTTGCTTCTGTGCCCTGTGGCACTCCGGAAAACGAGCCACCGAATAAGAAAGGGGCATGTCCTTGTGCGCTGTAGCCGAGTAGCAGAGTTGAAAGGGACTGTAGAGGTCTTCTAGACCAACCCCCACCCTTTTGCGACCTTAGAATAGAATAGAAGCTGGAAGGGACCTTGGAGGTCTTCTAGTCCAGCCCCCCACACACACTTAAGCAGGAGAACCTACACCATCTCAGACAGGTGACTGTCTAGTCTCTTCTTAAAGATCTCCAGTGATGGAGCGCCCATGATTTCTGCCGGCATGTTTGTTCCACTGGTTAATTGTCCTCACTGTCAGGAAGTTTCTCCTTAAATCCAGGTTGCTTCTCTCTTTGGTCAGTTTCCAACCATTGTTTCTCGTCCAGCCCTCTGGTGCTCTGCTGAACAACCTGACCCCCTCTGCCTTGGGGCAGCCCCTCAAGCAAAATCAATGGGGAAGCTGGATTCGCTTCATGGCCGTCTGACAACAACAATAACAATAATAATAATATCATCATCCCAGGTCCTTGGTAAGGACTCGATAGGTAGACAAAAATGCCAAATCCAGTCTGAACATCTGGCTGACTGTGCGATGATCCATAATAATAATAATAAAGTTGGAAGGGACCTTGGAGGTCATCTAGTCCAACCCCCTGCTCAGGCAGGAAACCCTAATACCATTTCAGACAAATGGCTGTCCAGTCTCTTCTTAAAAACTTCCAGTGTTGGAGCATTCACCGCTTCTGGAGGCAGGTTGTTCCACTGGTTAATTGTTCTCACTGTCAGGAAGTTTCTCCTTAGTTCTAGGTTGCTTCCCTCCTTGGTTAGTTTCCATCCGTTGCTAACATAACGGCACCGATTCCCCTTGGCAAGAAAGTTCGTAAAATGGAGCAAAACTCTGTCTCACCTAGTAACAAAAAAAAGGGCTCTCTTGTGCTGTCCGTAACTCGAGGACCACCTGTTTTTAATTGCAGAGCAAGGCTAATCAATCCTGGGACAATTCAGTGCAATTAGGGTTGACCAGTGGAAATATGCTCCCAGGGACGCCAAAGCCGTTGCACATCACTTTAGCCCAGGGGTTGGCAACCTTGGCTCTTTTAGGACTGGTGGACTTCAACTCCCAGAATTCCTGAGCCGGCCATGCTGAGGGGAAAGGGAGAGTTTCCAAGCTGAGCCATGCTGGCTCAGGAATTCTGGGAGTTGAAGTCCGTGAGTCATGAGGGGGCCAAAGTATCCCTCATGCTGGCTCAGGAATTCTGGGAGTTGAAGTCCACGAGCCATAAAAGAGCCAAGGTTGCCTACCCCTGTGTTTAGCCAAAGTGAAGTGGCTTTGGTGCAAACCTGGAGCTTGCAGGCACCCACAAGGCCATTATCCGTGCCTCTCTCCCCCCCTCATTGCAGCAGGAATTGCCGCCGGCAGGCCCCCCCCCCCCCCCTCTGACTGCAGCCATCTGGCACAGGGCTGGCAGATGAGCGCTAGAGATTGAGGGGGGGCTGGTTTGCTTTGCAAAGCCCAACCTTTGTGGGGGAGTCTTGCAAGAAAAAAAAAAAAAGCTAGGCTGGAGCATCATGGCAACTCGTGCTAGCTACTATTCATGGTTGCAGAAGCATCGCCAAGCACAGGGCCCCAATTAAGCCCCCAATTTTTGTATGATAAGTGAAAGAGTTGCTGCGTGGATTTTGCCCCGTTTTCTGACTTTTCCTGCCACAGTTGTTAAGGAAATCACTGCAGTGGTTAAGATAACAACAACAACAACAATAACATCTGCAGTACCATCAAACATCCACACCTGCCTATCCCAGGTCCTTGGGAAGGACGCGATAGGTAGACAAAAATGTCAAATCCAGTCTGAACATCTGGCTGACCGTGCGATGATCAGTAATAATAAAGTTGGAAGGGACCTTGGAGGTCATCTAGTCCAGCCCCCTGCTCAGGCAGGAAACCCTGGCCCTATACCATTTCAGACAGATGGCTGTCCAGTCTCTTCTTAAAAACTTCCAGTGTTGGAGCATTCACCGCTTCTGGAGGCAGGTTGTTCCACTGGTTAATTGTTCTCACTGTCAGGAAGTTTCTCCTTAGTTCTAGGTTGCTTCTCTCCTTGATTAGTTTCCATCTGTTGTTTTCCAACTCTGTTATTCTGCTATTCTTTTTTCCTTCCTTCCTTCCCTCCCTCCCTCCCTCCCTCCCTCCCTTCCTTCCTTCCTTCCTTCCCCTGCTCCCTCACTGAATGGCTGTAAATCAATGACTGCCTCTTATTTATTTATTTTTAATATTAAGAGCTGATGCTAAAAGGCAGACGTGTATTTACAGCTGAGTATTTTCATTATTGGCTTACAACATAGATGCTCTGTCTGTGCTCATTAGGGCAAGCAAAGTGATTTGAAATAAGACGGCGTCCAAACTTGAAATTTTCCAGAAATTGTTTGCTAAAGCTTTTAGTGGGGTTTTTCCCCCCCTTGCTTTTTGTTTTAATGTTGTGGGTACAGTTGCAATCTTGATTTTTTTTTATATATTTTTTGTAACCTTCTATCGATCCCGGTTAAATACGAAACGTCTTAATTATTCATTGTCTCTGCTTCGGATCAATTTTTGTCTTTTTAAGTAGCTTGAGATATTAATTTCAAACGGAGGGGGGAAAAAAAACAAACCTTAAAACGTTTCTGCCTGGAAATAGCCAGTAATGCTTTCCGTCACCAATCCCACCGGTCAATGTAGGAATTTTGGGGACTTTCAATCGGTGCCTGAGTTTGTTGATTTTTTTCGTGCAAGGTCTCTCTGGATTTTTAAGTCAGAGATCAGGGTCTGTCCTTTTTTATTATTAATCAGTACATTGCTCTGGGAATCTTCGTGGTTGAAAAGCAAGGTATAATAAATATTTCAAATCCGGGGTGGGTGGGAGGAGGAGGGGGAAGAGTAGGTACGTTGGAAAAGAACATTTTTAGACGGACGTTTTTAGAAATGGAATTTGCAGAAAGTAGAAAGACGATCCTAGTCTTTTCCTTCGGGGAACTTCTTCAGGGGGAAAGGGGAAAAAAAAAGTGAAAATAGGTTTCTAAAAATGCAGCCTTTTCAACGAAACAACACAGGAGGTTCCAAGGAACTAAGCAACCTCTTAAGAAGCCTCCATGGGACCTCAAGGCATATACAGTATTGTGCTCATTTTATCCACCAGTTTTGCAAGTCAAACAGAACAAGGAAGTAGCAATGGAGCGTTTCAGTCTGAGAAGGGATGGTCCCTTGTCAGTCCTTCCGCAGCCTGCAAGCAAGCTGGAGGGCCACAAAGCTGGCAGGTTGCTGGTGTTGTTAAACAACCCAAATGGGATAAGGAAGAGGGGGGGGGAGAAACAACAGGAAAAAAGAGAGAGAGAGAAATTTGAACTCAGGGCACGGTGCAAGCCGTTCGTAATGCCTCTCTCTGTAATAAAATATTTAAAAAAAATATCCGGTGTTTGATGGGGGAATCGCAAGCAAAGCCTCAGAGCCTAGTTGTGAGGAGTTTACACTGTGGGTGTGAACAGAGGAAGGAAGGAAGGAAGGAAGGAAGGAAGGAAGGAAGGAAGGAAGGAAGGAAGGAAGGAGGCAGGGAGGGAGGGAGAGAGAGAGAGAGAGAGAGAGAGAGAGAGAAGAGGAAGGAGAGGGAGGAAAGGGAAAGGAGAAAGGAAGGAAGGAAGGAGAAGGGAGGGAGGGAGGGAGGGAGGAAGGAAGGAGAAAGAGGGAAGGATAACAATTCCCAATCTCCCCAATCTAAGGATAACAATTCCCAATCTCCCCAATCTATCCTGGCTGAGCAAAGCTCGTCTGTCATAGCCTTGCTCTAAACCAGGGCTCTTCAAACGTGGCCCTTTGATGACTTGTGGACTTCAACTCCCAGAATTCCTCCGTGCCTGGCTGAGGGATTCTGGGAGTTGAAGTCCACAAGTCATCAAAGGGCCACATTTGAAGACCCCTGCTCTAAACTCAACAGGCTGAAGGCTTCTTTAGGTACCCAGAGGCTGCTTCTGCTCACCACGTCTGCGAGATGCTCTTAAGCGGGGAAAAAAGTGTTTCAGAATACTGGATATTTATTATTCAGCACGTCTGGGTCTCCAGGAACCTCTTCACCGTGGGAAGAGATGACCCACAGCAAGCTAGTTCATCTGCGAGAATCTTTGAAAGAGCGCCAGCCGAATGAGATACTCCCTGCAAGCTTTGGCTGAAAGACTGGGAAGGGGTGTGTGTGTGTGTGTGTGTGTGTGTTGCCTTTTGGTGTATCTTGTCCGTGAGGAGGTGGTGGCAATGCCTAAGAAAGTCTCTGAAACCAGAATGAAAAAAAAAGAAAAAAGAAAAATCAGGAGTAAAGACAGCCCTCGATTTACGATCAAGCTCAGAAAGCACCAAGGACCCCACAGTCCTCCTCCTCCTTCTACTCCTCCTCCTCCTCCTCCTCCACCACCACCACCACCACCACATACCCCATTCCCTACTAGCACTGATGATGTTACCTAGCTGGATAGTGAAATGACTGCAAAAAACAAACCAGCTCAAGAGCACAAAGGATCCCCACACTTCAACCCTGAGCTGCAAATATTCTCCTTTATGGGCAAAGGTCCGTCCCGCCCACCCTCTCTCTCTCTCTCTCTCTCTCTCTCTCTCTCTCTCTCTCTCTCTC
>NW_015389040.1:305564-306831 GCF_001527695.2 Protobothrops mucrosquamatus | reverse complement strand
TCTCTCTTTCCCTCCCTCCCTCTCCCTTCCTGTCTCGCTCCCTCTCCCTTCCTGTCTCGCTCCCTCTCTCTCTCTCCCTCCCTCCCTCTCTCTTTCTCCCTCCCTCTTCTCTCTCCCTCTCCCTCCCTCCTTCTCTCTTTCTCCGTCTGTCTCTTTCTCTCCCTCTCTCTCTCTCCCTCCCTCCCTCTCTCTTTCCCTCCCTCTCCCTTCCTGTCTCCCTCCCCCTCCCTTTCTCTCCCTCCCGCTCCCTTCCTCTCTCCCTTCCTCTTTCTCTCTCCCTCCCTCTCTTTCTCTCTCTCCCTCCCTCTCTCTCTTTCCCTCCCTCCCTCTCCCTCCTTCTCTCTCTCTTTCTCTCTGTCTCTCCCTCCCTCTCTCTCCCCCCCCACGCATGCCCACCGAGCCTTTGAAGTAGCTTACTCCACTCCATCCTTCCCAAAAGCGCTGGGAGGCCTCCTCTCCCTCCTTCCCCCTCCCCTCCCTCCTTGGCGCTCCCTTATCTCAAAACAACAAACTCAAATCTCACATTCAGCAGGTTGCTGCTGCTGCCCGGGCTCAGCAGCGCAACTGGCTTGTCAGCGCTCCTGATCACCTGATGGCAGGTCAAAGGGGTAACGTCACTCTTCCCCTCTCTCTCTCTCTTCCCCCCTCCCTCCCCCCCTTCGCAAAGGCCTGCCTGCCTGGGTGGGGCAGGCTCCTTCCTGTGGGGGAGAACCCAACACCCTCCCCAGCTCCATCTTTCTCCTCCCGCCCCCCCCCCCTGAAAAGCAGGTTTCGCCTCCATTTCCCTTTCTCCTCCAGGGCGGGGGAGGAGGAGGAGGAGGAACCCATCGTCCCCCATCCGGTTTCTCCTGGATGCACATCTCCCCCCCCTCCCTTCCCCCAGGGACTCCTGCCCCTTCCTCTTTTTAGCCAGCTTCCAGGGGAAAGGATCGCTCCAACATTTTATCCAGCACGGCTGTGTGGTGTTTTTTTTTGGTCTACTCCTTTCCAACTCTCGGACCCGCCAGGTGTGCTGCTGCTTCTCCTTCCGTCTGGGCGGCTTGCAAAGTTGCCCCAAACAAGAAAAGAAAAAAAAAAAAGCTCAGGTATCGGAGGTGGAGACTCCTCACCGGTTGGATGAGGAAGGCCAGCACTTCCTCCCTCCGGGCTGGGGCTGCGGTCGTACTTTGCACCTTGGCGCAGGTGGGGCTCCGGGCCGGCAGCCCAGGAAGAGCGGTAATGCCTCGGCCAAGGCCGTTCCCACGGGGCAGCCTGTCCTTCTGAGCCC
>NW_015389040.1:295726-304261 GCF_001527695.2 Protobothrops mucrosquamatus | reverse complement strand
CTTCGGCACAAATGGAATCGTTTCTCTGCTCCCAGCCGGAAATTTGCCATCGCAGAACAAAGAGAGCCCTGGTGAATACGGGTAGTCCTCAACTTAGGACCAGAATTGACCCCGAAATTTCTGCTGCTAAACGAGACATTTGTTAAGGGAGTTTTGCCCTCATGTTACGACCGTCTTTGCCACAGTTCTTCAGTGCATTTGTTAAGTTACTCACACGGTTATTAAGTGAATCTGGCTTCCCACTGGATTGGTTTGTCACGGGACCCCGGGACACGGCCGCCGTCGTAACTATGAGTCGTGTCTGAATTTTGATCCCGTTGACCCCAGGGAAGCTGCAACGGCTGTGTGAAAAATGGCCCTACGTCTCCTCTTTCAGCGCCGTCGTAACTGTGAACGGTCCCTAAACGAACCATTTTCAAGTTGAGGATTACCCGTAAAGGCAGATGATAGTCCTCAGCTTACGACCACCACGGTTTCCATTGCTAAGCAAGATGGTTGTGAAGTGAGTACTGCCCGACTTTGCAACTTTGGACACAGTTGTTAAGTCGGTCGCCGCCGTCGTTCCGAGTGAACCGCGCGGCCGTTAAGCGAAACCGGCTTTCCTCATTGACTTTAAGGTCGCAAACGGTGGTGCCGTAAACCCAGATTTCTTTCCACGGGAACGTTGAAAGAATACAGCTAAAGAAATGGTTGTAAGTTGAGGACTTCCTGTGACAGGGTGGCTTGGAAAGGCATGCTGGCTGAGGAATTCTGGGAGTTGAAGTCCACTCCTCTTAAAGTCTATATCAGGGGTCTTCAAACTTAGCCCTTTTATGACCTGTGGATTTCAACTCCCAGAATTCCTCAGCCAGGCATGCCTGGCTGAGGAATTCTGGGAGTTGAAGTCCACAGGTCATCAAAGGGCCAAGTTTGAAGACCCCCCTGCCGTCTGCTGTGTGCACGCTGGCTGAGGAATTCTGGGAGTTGAAGTCCACAAGTCTTCAAGTTGCCAAGTTCGAAGACCCTCTGCTTTAGCCATTTCCCCTTTGCTGGATGAGCCCACAGGCAAGAATTGCGTTGGCGCTAATTGCACTGTGCAGTAACACAATTTCCGCCTCTGCTCTTGCTGCCGGCTGTGTGGCGTGTTCCAGCCCTTTGCCTTGCCATAAAACAGCCCAGCCATTTTAGGTTTGTGTTTGCTGTCGTTGTAACCCGGGTGTGCTTGACTTACTTAAGATCTGTGGCTTTGCACTCCCGTTTTTTTTTTTTAAATGATCTTTGAACTCTACAGTTTATTGACCTGGCTGCCTGTCCTTCATCTATTCCCACATTAGCTGCCTTTTGTGATGGTCTTCCCTTTGATTATTTTAAACTGGGGGTTTTTTTCCCTTAAATTTCTAAGCCCCCCCCACACACACACACATACAAAGAGCTTGTTTCAGGATGGTGTGTGCACAATGTATGTTAGCAAAATATTGAGGCCTCCAAGGTCACTTCCAATTCTTCCTTCCTTCCTTCCTTCCTTCCTTCCTTTCTTCCACCCTCCCTCCCTCCCTCCCTCCCTCATCACTGGAGGTTTTCAAGAAGAGTTAGACCATCATTTGTCTGAAATGGTATAGGGTCTCCTGCTTGAGCAGGGGGTTGGACTAGAAGACCTCCAAGGTCCCTTCCAACTTTATTATTCTGCTATTCTTTTTTTCTTCCTTCCTTCCTTCCTTCCTTCCTTCCTTCCTTCCTTCCCTCCCTCCCTCCCTTTCTTTCTTTTCTTTCTTTCCCTTCCTCCTCCTCTTCCTACTTTCCTTCCTCCCTCCCTCCTTTTCTCTCTTTCTTTCTTTTCTTTCTTTCTTTCCCTCCCTCCTCCCCTTCCTTCCTTCCTCCCTCCCTCCCTCCCTCATCACTGGAGGTTTTCAAGAAGAGATTAGGCCACCATTTGTCTGAAATGGTGTAGGGTTTCCTGCGTGAGCAAGGGGTTGGTCTAGAGGACCTCCGGGGTCCCTTCCCGCTCTGTTCTTCTGTTGAGCTTCAGTCTCTCTCACTTGGTTTTTCCGGAAGAGCCGGAGAGAAAGAAGCTGTTATACTGGGAACATCCGGAAACAAGTCGTGTTGCTCACATCTGACAGCCTATACAGGTACTTGATGGCTCAAGGTTTTCCAGAGATAATGGATTTCATGTTTTATTCATCGATAAAAGCATTTCTGCTAGGGTGGAAACATTTTTTTAAATGTGTTATCTCTGTAGAAGTGACTCTTAGGGGGGAAAGTGGTACCGGTCTCCTTCAAAGGAGCAAAGCTTGTGTTAGGATTTCCTGGTTATTCAGGAAGTGTGTCGTTTTAAGAACAGAAAGCCCAGTTGTGTCTCTGCCCACACACACACACACACACACACACACACACACACACACACACACCCCGCCTCTGTGGGTTTTCTCAACCTGGTGAGCCAGCAGCCCAAGCCTAACTTCTTGGCCAACGAATGCAGTTTGTCCTCGACTTACGAGCACAGTGGACGTGCCCAAAACTCCTGTTGCTAAGTGAGACCGTTGCTGAGTGATTTTTGCCCTGTTTTACGACCTTTCTCGCCACGGTTGTTAAGTGAATCGCTGCAGCTGATAAGCGAGTCGCCCGGTGGTTGCCCAATTCTCTTGTGGTGATGGTGGATTGTTTTTCCACTAGATGTCCCCCCCCCCAAAAAAATATCTTGGTGGTTCCTGCCCGTGAACAGAATTCCTCCACCGTCAGAAGGTGATTAAAGGTCTGTTGAGATCTTGCCTGGGTGCTTCGCTGATCCAAAATGGCTGCTTATGGACAGCAACGGCATTGCAGATGTTTAACTTAACTTAAGAGCAGCCTCCACTGTTTGTTTGGCCTCCAGGACTGTCTTTGGGGGCCTCATGTGGTTGTTTTTTGTGGTCCCCCTGGATCCCCCACCGGCTCATTCTCAGTCAGGGACAGGCCATTTGTCTGAAATGGTATAGGGTCTGTTTCTCAGGGGTTGGACTTGAAGACCTCTAAGGTCCCTTCCAATCTAGTCTAGTCTAGCCTAGTCTATTCCTATTTCCATCTATTCTATTCTATTCTATATTCTGTTCTATTCTATTCTATTTATTCCATTCCATATTCCCTTATTCTATTCTATTCTATTCCTATTTCATTCCATTCCATATTTCCTAATTCTATTCTATTCTATTCTATTCTATTCTATTCTATTCTATTCTATTCTGTTCTATTTATTCCATTCCATATTCCCTTATTCTATTCTATTCTATTCTATTCCTATTTCATTCTATTCCTGTTTCATTCTATTCTATTCTATTCTATTCATTCCATTCCATATTTCCTAATTCTATCCTATATTCTATTCTATTCCTATTTCATTCTATATTCTTATTCTATCCTATTTTCTATTCTATCCTATCCTATTTTCTATTCTATTCTATTCTATTCTATTCTATTCCTCATCCCTGCATAAACTCAAAAAAAATACATTTGCTGTTCTTAGTTTAACAATTGTAGAACCTGTCCACAGTGTGCAGATTGTCTTCAGGAACTGTTACAACAAATCCTGGTCAGGCAACTCTAACCTGGTTTAAAAAAAAATAATGATTTTTTTTTTTTTTAAAGAAAAGAAATACCGATTGTCAAATCTGTTGTGCGGTCTTCATCCTCCCCTTTACCTCCCCTTTAGCGGTTGCATCTGTTATCTCCTATCCCCCCCCCTCAAATAATCCTTCATTAGGCCTGCTCGGCGGGGTGTTGACAAAGCACGGTCTCCACTGGAGAAGAGCAGGCCAACAGTCGCAGCCAGGGGTGTAGAGCCGCAATCAAAGTGGTAAAATATGATTTATTCCCATCTTCTAATTGCGAGGGCTGCCCGCCCACCCTCCAGCTCTGATTCACGTTGACTTTAATCAATTAGCTCGTTAAGCCTGAGAAACATGAATAGCAGCGAGGTGTAGGGATCATATGGGAGAGTCGGAAGCACATTTTTTGGAACTGTTTCCGAAGGGCGCATGGCGCTACTAACTGCCTGGGCGGACCATCGCTAGGGAACATCTCAGCAGCGGGGTGGAGAACTCCAGAGCTGAGGATGGATTTTGGGGTGGAAATGGTCAAAAAATAGTATTCGAGTATCTAAGGGGCTGCCACTAAAGGGGGGGGGCAGGTCAACCTATTCTCCAAAGTACCAGAAGGCAGGACAAGAAGCAGCAATGGGTGGAAACTGATCAAGGAGAGAAGCAACCTGGAACTAAGGAGGAATTTCCTAACAGTGAGAACAATTAAATGGGGGAACGAACAGCTTTCCTCCAGAAGTTGTGGGTGTTCCAACACTGGGGGCTTTTAAGAAGAGATTGATATTTGTCTGAAAGGGGTCTAGACCAGGGGGTCTTCAAACTTGGCCCCTTCATGATTTGTGGACTTCAACTCCCAGAATTCCTCAGCCAGGCATGCTGGCTGAGGAATTCTGGGAGTTGAAGTCCACAAATCATGAAGGGGCCGTAGTTCCCCCATGCTGGCTGAGGAATTCTGGGAGTTGAAGTCCACGAGTCATGAAGGGGCCGTAGTTCCCCCATGCTGGCTCAGGAATTCTGGGAGTTGAAGTCCACAAGTCATGAAGGGGCCATAGTTCCCCCATGCTGGCTGAGGAATTCTGGGAGTTGAAGTCCACAAGTCATGAAGGGGCCAAAGTTTCCCTCATGCTGGCTGAGGAATTCTGGGAGTTGAACTCCACAAGTCATGAAGGGGCCGTTGTTCCCCTCATGCTGGCTGAGGAATTCTGGGAGTTGAAGTCCACAAGTCATGAAGGGGCCATAGTTTCCCTCATGCTGGCTCAGAAATTCTGGGAGTTGAACTCCACAAGTCATGAAGGGGCCATAGTTCCCCCATGCTGGCTGAGGAATTCTGGGAGTTGAAGTCCGCAAGTCATAAAAGGGCCAGGTTTGAAGACCCCTGGTATAGAGTTTCCTGCTTGAGCAGGGGGATGGACTAGAAGACCTCCAGGGTCCCTTCCAGTTCCGTTATTCTATTAAAGCAAGGTTGACAGGTAGAAGAGCATGAAGATTATTTTGTCGCTGCGCATCCTCAGCCTGCCCAGTCTCTCGTGATGGTGGTTGGGTTGCTGTCTCTGTCTTAATGGATCCTCGGAGCGTCTCAGGCCTCAGCTGCGCTCTCTTGACGTGCCCAGGCGACACGCAGCAGGTTCTCGGCGATCATTTCCCCCCTGTGTGAAACGGGCACCGTTATGATAGGCTAGATACAATAAGCAGGATATGACGGGCACAACTAGCATGGCCACACAGGATGTGGTGTTATCTGCAGGTTAAAGCAGCCACCAGGTGAGGCTTCCCTTGGATTCTTAACCTGCTCAGCTTTTTATGGGTTTCTTTCTTGGCAACCTTTGACTCTGCCCCAGTCCATCAATTCTGAATAGATGTTAAATAATCCATCAGTGAAATTATCCTCAAACCCAGAGGTCCCCAAATCCTGGGCCGCAGCCCGTTCGGAAGTAGGCCACGCAAGGGGCAGGCGAGCGTGCAAGTGTGCACAGCCCCACCTGTGTGAGCGGTGGCTACGCACACTTAATAATAATAATAAAGTTGGAAGGGACCTTGGAGGTCATCTAGTCCAGCCCCCTGCTCAGGCAGGAAACCCTATACCATTTCAGACAAATGGCTGCCCAGTCTCTTCTTAAAAACTTCCAGTGTTGGAGCATTCACCACTTCTGGAGGCAGGTTGTTCCACTGGTTAATTGTTCTCACTGTCAGGAAGTTTCTCCTTAGTTCCAGGTTGCTTCTCTCCTTGATCAGTTTCCATCCGTTGATTCTTGTCCTGCCTTCAGGCGCTTTGGAGAATAGCTTGACTCCCTCTTCTTTGGGGCAGCCCCTGAGATACTGGAAGACTGCTATCATGTCCCCCCTCATCCTTCTCTTCATTAAACTAGACATGCCCAGTTCCAGCAACCATTCCTTATATGTTTTAGCCTCCAGTCCCCTGATCATCTTTGTTGCTCTTCTCTGCACTCTTTCTAGAGTCTCAGCATCTTTTTTACATCGTGGTGACCAAAACTGGATTCCGTATTCCAAGGGTGGCCAAGGGGAGAAATCTCCTTTCTGGGAATCTACAGGTAGTCCTATACACCTGGCAGGTTTTGATGACGGGCGCAGCGTCCCGGAGTCACGTGATCCCCTTTGGCAAACTTCTGACAAGCAAAAGTCAGTGGAGAAGCCAGATTCACTTAACAGCCGTGTGACTGACTTACCATCTGCAGGGATTCACTTAAGAACTGGGCAAGCCAGGTCGTAAAATGGGGGCAAAACTTACTGAACAACTGTCTTGTTTAGCAACAGAAACGTTGGGCTCAATTGCAGCCGTAAGCTGAGGACCCTCTGTTTTGCAGGCGGAGCGGAGTTCCATAAAAACGTAATTTGTCTCATTTCTCTCTCTCTCTCTCTCTCTCTCTCTCTCTCTCTCTCTCTCTCTCTCTCCTTCCCCCTTTCCCTTTCCATCTCTCCAGCCGGCCTTGGGACACCCAGACTCCAAGCCCAGCACCAAGTCCAACATGCTGCGAGGCCGCATCCCTGCAACCGCCACCGACGAGCAGCCCCACATCGGGAACTACCGCCTGCTGAAGACCATCGGCAAGGGCAATTTTGCCAAGGTCAAGTTGGCGCGCCACGTCTTGACGGGGAAAGAGGTGAGAGCAACAGACCTAACTAACTTGCCTGGGTGGAATCCGGGCCCGTGAATCCTGCGTGTGTGTTTAGGCTCGAACCTGGCGGTCCCCAATTTATCGGACACCAGGGACCAGTTGCATGGAAAACAATTTTTCCATTGACCAGGGGAAGGGGGGGGAGAAGCACGCAACCTAGGTCCTTTGCAGTAGGATTCGCGCTCTTGTGACAGTCCAATGCAGGGCTCTTCAAACTCGGTGATTGGCCCAAAGTCACCCAGCTGGCTTTCATGCCTAAAGCAGGACTAGAACTCACGGTCTCCTAGTGATTGAATCAAAGTCACCCAGTTGATTTTCATGACTAAAGCTGGACTATAACTCTCTGTCTCCTGGTGATTGGCCCAAAGTCACCCAGTCAGTTTTCATGCCTAAAGCAAGACTAGAACTCACGGTCTCCTAGTGACTGGATCAAAGTCACCCAGTTGATTTTCATGGCTAAGGCTGGACTAGAACTCTCTGTCTCCTGGTGATTGACCCAAAGTCACCCGTTTCGCTTCCGTGGCTAATGTGAGACTAGAACTCATTGTCTCCTAGTGATCGGTCCAAAGTCACCCAGCTGGCTTTCATGCCTAAGGCGGGACTAGAACTCTCTATCTCCTGGGTCTCTACCTTGGTGCCTTCGCCGCTAGACCAAACTGGCTCACTTATTAGTTCCAATATCCCCAGTGGCAGACCTCTTTACGTCCAAATGCATAACTCTTCAGCTACGGGGCTCCAAATTCGCACACACACTCAAACCCTTCCTTCCCTCCTTCCCCACCTTTCTTCTCCAGTGCAAACTCCGATGAACAAGTTAAGCCGCCTTCAAAAATGCCCCATCTTTTTCTTTTTTTAAACCTTGCCAAGAATCTGCGTGCAATTCCTGGCCCTCTTCCTCCCTTTGATTTCTCCCTTTGGAGCAGATGGCAGCCGATGGCACTGCCACCCCAGCCCGGCTTTTTCAGAAGCTGTCTGCCTTCTCTCCCCCACCCCGTCTGGGGGGGGGGAAGGAATCGGCAAACCTCCTTATCACCAAGTCCACAAATCTCTCGTAATCCCGGGTTCTGGACCCTGGAGTTGACTGCAATAGCTTGTGTAGCTCTACTAAGCTGGGGTAGGTGAAGTCTTTGCACGTAGACGGGAGCGCTGTAGATGACGGGAGGGGTCAAGCCTGTCATCAGCCTGGAGTCCCTTCGTGCCCACGAGAGAGAGCAAAGAGTCAATTCCTTGACTCTTATCTACTGCCAATTTTCTTTTGACCATTTAGGAGTTCAGATTCTTGTTTAAACCTTGCAATAAATCTTCCTGGATCTTCCGATTTCCCTGGCACTTGCTTGAGAAAAGCACCAGGAGATCCTGCGAACTTTGGGACTGTGTTTAATTGGGGAGGGGAGAAAAATATTTAAACTGAAGAAACGGGCTTTCCTATAATCTTCCTCCTTTTTTTTTTTTTTTTTTAAAGAGTCCTCCGTTGTTCTGCGGAACCCTGGAGGCAGCCAAGAAGGGGCAAACCACTGTTTAGCTCGCAAGCCTCCTTTTTTTTTTGGCTGCCCTTCAGACAGGCCTGTGACTTTTTGCGTTGTCTTCTCTTCCAGGTGGCTGTGAAAATCATCGACAAGACGCAGTTGAATTCCTCCAGCTTACAGAAGGTAAAGACGGTTCCGGCTTGATGAATTGGCGGGCCCGCATTCTCTTTGGTCGGCCGAGTGTGAAATTGCTGGCTTTTTAATCTCGCTTTGTTTCCAAACCCAGTGTGTTGGTTTTTTTTTTTTAACGGCAGCGGTGTGAAGCCTTTAGCGGCGATTGGCTGGGAGTCCCTGATGTCACAGAAGTACAAGTGGGGGGGGGGG
>NW_015389040.1:283809-295475 GCF_001527695.2 Protobothrops mucrosquamatus | reverse complement strand
GAGGAGGAGGAGGAGGAGGAGGAGGAGGAGGAGGAGAAGTAATAGTAGTAATAGTAGTAATAGTAGTAATAGTAGTAATAGTAGTAGTAGTAGGAAGGGACCTTGGAGGTCATCTAGTCCAACTCCCTGCTCAGGCAGGAAATCCTACACCATTTCAGACCAGTCTCTTCTTAAAAACTTCCAGTGTTGGAGCCTTCACCGCTTCTGGAGGCAAGCAGTTCCACTGGTTAATTGTTCTCACTGTCAGGAAGTTTCTCCTTAGTTCCAGGTTGCTTCTCTCCTTGATTACTTTCCATCCGTTGCTTCTTGTCCTGCCTTCAGGCACCTTGGGGAATAGCTTGACTCCCTCTTCTTTGGGGCAGCCCCTGAGAACTTGGAACCCTGCTTCTTACCTTGCCTCTTTGCAGGCACAGAGCTTCTCTTTGGGCCCTTTTGCAGATTAATATGTTATTCTTTAAAAGGCTTAATCCAGTGAGAACAACAGTCTAGTTCAGTGTTTCTCAGACTCTTAAAAGATCTGTGGACTTCGACTCCCAGAATTCCCCGGCCAGCCACGATTTAAGATGGGTGGACTTCAATTCCCAGAAACACACACACACACACCCCAGGCAGCATACTTTAAGATGGGTGGATTTCAATTGCCATAATCCCCAGCCAGCACGTTTTAAGAGGGGTGGACTTCAACTCCCAGAATTCCCCAGCCAGCATTCTGCAAAATCCCTCCTTCCCATGAGCTTTGGTGTCAACAGGGGAATTCTGGGAATTGCAGTTCCAGCACACCCAGAAGGCTCCGTGGTAGGAGGGGGGGGGAAGCTGCTTCCAGACAGGGAAGTACAGCCATTGGAGGCTTCCAAGTAATCGTCCCTGTTTCTTTTTCCCTTTTTTTCCTCCAGCTCTTCCGGGAAGTACGAATAATGAAGGTTCTGAATCACCCGAATATAGGTGAGTCTTCCCCCTTTCCTCCCTTCCAGATGTTGCTGCTCTGCCTGACGGGAAGCAGCAGATGGGCCTTGCCTGTCAAGCATCATCGCCCCAGCCTTTCCTTGCTCTCAACATCTGGCTTTGCCAGCTGGGGCTTGAGGAAGTTCCTTCCCAGCACATTTGGGAAGTGCTTTTCCTCTTTGGCACCATCCCGCTCCCGATCCTGGAAGCCATCAAATTCTGCAACATGGCCGCAGAAAGCCCCCACGTCTTTGTGGCTTCGAGTTGGGGGCTGCCCCTCCTCCTCCTCCTCCTCCTGTGGCAATGCCATCCACCAAGCCCAGCCAGTCCTCGACTTAACAACAGTTCATTTAGTGACCGTTGGAAGTTACAACGGCACTTAGCGTTTTTCACCCTGAACGACCGTCGCAGCCTCCCCCAGCGGTCGCGCCATCAAAATTTGGACGCTTGGCCACCGGCTTCATCTTTACCACGGTGGCAGCGTCCCGGGATCCGCCGATCCCCTTTTGCGACCTTCTGGCCAGCAAAAGTCCAGGAGGGGGAGATGGGGGGGGGGGGGAGAAGCCAGATCCACTTAACCACCAAGTTGCCAACTTGACACACTGCAGCGAACTGTGGCAAGAAAGGTTGCGCGAAAGGGGGCAGAATTCCCTTAACGGCTGTCTGGCTTAGCAATCCTTTAAACCCCCCTCCCGAGGCAACGCCAGCATTCTGCTCCTGAAGGACATTCCCGAAGGAGAAGCGGGAACGTCGGTCGGGACAAAGGGAGAAGGAAGGACTAGGTCGACGTAGGCCAAAGAAACAAACCGGTCCCCAAACAGATTAGAGTGGAGTGGAAAACAGAAGGTCAATTTAATAAACTTCAGTATCTCTGCGATAAGACGCTGTACCTCGTCATGGAGTATGCCAGCGGAGGTGAGTGGGTGTCGTTTCCCCCCCCCTCGCCCTCCCTCCGTTCCAAATTCCAGGAATCTGATGGGATTTGCAAGTCACGCTTTAAGCCAGGGGTCTTCAAACTTGGCCCTTTGATGACTTGTGGACTTCAGCTCCCAGAATTCCTCAGCCAGGCACGCTAGTTGAGGAATTCTGGGAGTTGAAGTCCACAAGTCATAAAAGGTTTGAGGACCCCTGCCTTAATGAATTTAACCGGCTTCCTTTAACAACCCCTGCATTTGTTTAACAACGGCCGCAAAAAGAGGTCATAAAATCGGTCGTGGTCACTGGTGACCCACTTAACGACCGCAAGAACTCGCGGCCATAATTATGGTCGTAAATCGAGGACCGCCTACAAATAAATAACCTGGCAGCCAGAGGCACAATCCAACTTATCATCATCATCATGATGATGATGATGATGATGGATGATGATGATGATGATGATGATGATGAGAGCTTCTTATCTTCAAGGCACTCCTTAACCAGAAACTCCCCCTCCTTGAAACTCGAGATTCTAAACCAGGGGTCTTCAAACTTGGCCCTTTTATGGCTTGTGGACTTCAGCTCCCAGAATTCCATGTGCCTGGCTGAGGAATTCTGGGAGTTAAAGTCCACAAGTCATAAAAGGATCAAGTTTGAAGACCCCTGGTCTAGTCTGATGAAAAAAAAAAATCTTAAAGCATGCTTTAAGATGGGTGGACTTCCACTCCCAGAATTCCCCAGCCAGCATGCTTCAAGATGGGTGGATTTCAACTCCCAGAATTCCATATGGCTGGACTTTTGGCTGGGGAATTCTGGGAGTTGAAGTCCATGCATCTTAACTTAGCCAAGCTTGAGAAATACTTGTTGCAGGCCAAACGTCCTCAGGTGTCTAGGTTTGCTTGCGTCCCAGCAGCAAAAATGGCTAGCTTTTGTCACCCTTGCTCCCTGCCTCCCTCACCGCTTTTCCTGATTTATGTGCCATATTTCTGTTCCAAATGAAAAAGCAGCTTCATTGCTCTCTCTCTGTCTCTCGCTCTCTCTCTTCCTCCAGGCGAAGTGTTTGACTACTTAGTGGCTCATGGAAGAATGAAAGAGAAGGAAGCGCGGGCAAAATTCCGACAGGTTGGTGCTGCCCCTCCTCCTATTACCCCGTGAAAAGGCAGAACCAGTAAGGGCATCTCTGCCACCACCATCAACTGCCCGGCAAAGAGCAAAGTGGAGTTGGATGTCCGCGGTGCTGTGGGAAAGAAACAGCTGCCCCAATTTTGCTCCTGATCAAATTTGGCTTCTTGACCAAAACTCTCCTTTTAGGATCCTCAGGTTGATCAGCACAGCTTTTGAAATTTTAAAAGCTTTGAGTGGTAGGTGCTGTTCAAAGATAGCTAACTGAATTCTGGGGAAAATTCTCCTGCTTTGCTGACCTCCCCGGTTGTGTGTTGCGTGTTGCTGAACGTTGAGCGAAAGAGACAGCCGGAAACCCTTTCTCAACCACACCAAACCAACAATTTTAGTCCAACATTTGCCCAGTCAATTGGGCTTGTGGGTGACGTTTTCCTTCTTTTTGGCACGCAAAGGGGTTTTTCACAGTCCTTCCATTCATCCAGATGTTGACCACATGAGTTTTTCAAAACCTTTTTTTTTTTAAAGTCCTTTATCTTCCCCTCCCAAACCAGGAAGCAAAACTCTCACCGTTGCGAAGCAGCGCAACAATGAAAGTGTTAGGATGCAAACTCTTGACCCTCGTGTCTCAGGATTCACATTACGGCCGGGCCTCCCCGTTGCCTTTAATTTTCCTTCTTATGGAATCCTGGTTTACAGGAGAGGATGTTAGTTAGTGTCCTGGTTCCGACAGCTGAAACTCTTTAAAAGAACTTCGAGGCATTGTTTACCTTAAAGAATCTTTTATTCAAGAAACAAAGTATTGGCACTATATGGTTAAAGCCGAAAACTGAATTCCCCTCCCCTGGGTACAAAATAGCAAAGCACAATTCCCTCCTCCAATTAACAGTCATAAATCACATCCCCCAATTAGCTTGAAGAGCGGGCTTCCTCTCCAGTTCTCCAGCCCGGCCAATTCTTTATCAGCTCCGGTTACAATAACCTTGATTCTCATGCTAAGTTTAGTGTTGTTCTGTCTAGCTGGACTCTCATCCACATCCCCCCCTCCCAGCATCATCTAACTCTAAAAGCAAAAGAGAAAATGATGGCTACATTTCCATCTGTTGTCAATGCAAAAACATCCGCAGCGTTGACAGTTTCTCATTCAGCCATCTTTCGGAAAGACCCATTCTGATTCCCAGAATTCCCCTCCCTCTTGTGTCCTCCGTGCCTCGTTCTCCTTTCCTTAATAAAGCCACCTTAACGGGCGGATGCCACTGTGTCATGTGAATGTCAGTTCCCTAACATTAGTCATACATCGTAGAACAAGATCGAGTTGGAAATTAAGCCAGGAAAGGAACTTGGGAACTGAACACCGGTGGGCGGGAAGGAGCAGAGGAAGAGGAAACCTCATTGGTTCATCGCTGCAAGAACTTTGCCCCCCCCCTCCCTCCCTTCCCAGGAACAGTCAACCCTCCACCCACCCAAAGCTGCACAGGCCTGCCTTTCTGGATGCTGCGTGCGAATGATGCAACGATGAGGCCTAATTTATGCAGCTCTTTCTTGGAAAAGACATCACACACACACACACTTCTTTGTTGCATCATTCCCCTTCAACTCCGAGCGATGGGGATGCAACTCCGAAGAGCATCTATAGTGTAACGGGGTCTGAAAAATATTTGGATTGATTTAATACTGTTGCAGAAATGCCATTTTTCACCTTTCTTCCCCTTCCCTTCCAGATAGTTTCTGCTGTGCAGTACTGTCACCAAAAGTTCATTGTACATAGAGACTTGAAGGTGAGTGGAAAAGGCCTCAGTTTACCCACGGGGGGGCCTGCCGTAATTCACCCTTTCCCGAAGTGGAGCTTAGAATCGGAAGCCGACTTCCGCTCTGTTTTTAACAGGGGAGCACTTAGATTGGAACAAGGGTCTAGTTCTCAAGATCAGAATAGAACCTGGAGGGCTCTCAGGTTGAGATTGAAGTGGAACCCCCCCCCCCGGCGCTCCCCCAAAGGGGGCTCCCGACCCCACCAGCATTGTCTTCTCCCTGCAGAGGGGGCTTGGGGCTTTAAGGGTACCACCTAAGCTGCAGCAGAAGATTAGGTCAACTGAATTGCCAAGGATGAGGTGTATGGCCTCTTCTATCCAAACCCCAAAAGAGGGGCTCTTTCTAGACTTTCTAGACCAAGGGTCTTCAAACTTGGCCCTTTGATGACTTGTGGACTTCAACTCCCAGAATTCCTCAGCCAGGCACACTGAGACTCTAGAAAGAGACTCTAGAAAGAGGGCAGAGAAGAGCAACAAAGATGATGGAGGCTAAAGCATAATGATGAAGGATTGTGGGAACTGGCTGTGTCTTGTCTAACGAAGGGAAGGATGAAGGGGTTACGTGATACAGTAGCTGTCTTCCAATACTTGAGGGGCTGCCACAGAGAAGAGGGGGGGTGTCAATCTAGTCTCCAAAGCACCTGAAGGCAGGACAAGAAGCAACGGATGAAAATTAATCAAGGAGAGAAGCAACCTATCAATGGGGGTGCCACAAGGCAGAGGGGGCCGGGTTGTTCACCAGAGCACCAGAGGGCAGGACGAGAAACAATGGTTGGAAACTGATCAAAAGAGAGAAGCAACCTGGAATTAAGGAGAAAGTTCCTAACAGTGAGGACAATCAACCAGTGGAACAGCTTGCCTCCAGAAATCGTGGGCACTCCATCACTGGAGGTTTTTAAGAAGAGACTGGACAGTCACTTGTCTGAGATGGTATAGGTTCTCCTGCTTGAGCAGGGGGCTGGACTAGAAGACCCCCAGGGTCCCTCCCAGCTTCGCTTCTATTTTATTTATTCCATTCCATATTTCCTTATTCTGTTCTGTTCTGTTCTGTTCTATTCTACTCCAATTTCTATTCTATTCTATTTATTCCATTCCATATGGCTGTCCAGTCTCTTCTTAAAAACCTCCAGTGATGGAGCATCCACAACTTCTGGAGATACCCACTGAATGCTTGTGAAACCTGGGGGAAATTGCAGATCGCCTATCCTTGTGCGGGCCAGTCTCGCCCTCTTCGCTTCATCCCCCCCTACCAGCTGGACCCCTCCCCAAAAGGTGCTGTGATTCCTGATCCCCCCCCAAATCAAAGCCCTCGCCTCTTTGATTTAACCTCAATTTCCCTGCCTTTGATTTAATCTGCAATGGCTTCCAGCCCAAACTCAACAAGAGTCCTCCTTGTGGATCGGCCCCTTCTGAATATCTCTCCCCCCCCTTCTCCCGTTTCTCTCTTCCCCCCCCCCCAGGCAGAAAACCTGCTCTTAGATGCCGACATGAACATCAAGATTGCAGACTTTGGTTTCAGCAACGAGTTCACGTTCGGCAACAAGCTTGACACGTTCTGCGGGAGCCCCCCGTACGCCGCTCCCGAATTGTTCCAGGGCAAGAAGTACGACGGGCCCGAAGTGGACGTCTGGAGCCTCGGGGTCATCCTCTACACACTGGTCAGCGGCTCCCTGCCCTTTGATGGGCAGAACCTCAAGGTAAAGAGGGAGACCAGCTGACCCCGCCAACCGCTCGTCGGTGCCCAGGTTTTGATTGAACGGCACCTGGAACGATCCACGCCTCTCTCCTCCGGTGCAAACCGTATTTTTTTTTTTATTTGATTTTGATTTGATTTCTCGACAGCCACCCCTCTCAGACAATTCAGAAAATAGATTGCAAATTAAAACCTTTTAAAACATTTTAAGAGAAAACTTCTAGCTCTCTTGGAGGAGAGGGTGTGCGCCTGCAGGGAGTCCCTTTCTGCTTAAAATTAATGTTTTGTCTTCCCCGCCCCGTCACGTCTTCTCCTTTTTGCAGGAGCTGCGAGAACGGGTTTTGAGGGGGAAGTATCGCATCCCCTTCTACATGTCCACGGACTGCGAGAATCTGCTGAAAAAATTCCTTATCCTGAACCCTAGCAAAAGAGGCACTTTAGAGGTGAGCGTCATGGTTCCGACAGATGAAACTCTTCCAAGAACTCCCGAGACATTGTGTACCTTAAAGAATCTTTATTTTGAGTTAGCATAGCATCGGCACTGCATAATCGAAGCCGAAAACTGAAATTTCCCTCCCCTGAGCACATAGTATGAAAGCACAATTCCCTCTTCCAATGAACAGTCATAAATCACCTTCCCGAATTAGCTTGAACCACGGGCTTCCTCTCCAGTTCTCCAGCCCGGCAATTCCTGATCAGCTCTGGTTACAATAACCTTGATTCTCACACTAAGTTTAGTGTTGTTATGTCTAGCTGGACTCTCGTTCACATCCCTCCTCCCAGCATCATCTAACTGTAAAAGCCAAAGGTAAAAGATGGCTACATTTCCATCTGTTGTCAATGCAAGAACATCTGATGTTAGCAGCGTTGACATAGACCAAATGGAAATTGGCCTCGAGGAAACGGAAATAAAATCTGGCACCCACTTTGGAGTTTCTTGGGAAGCATCCCCAACAGAGGATCCTTGGAGATCAACGAAGGAGACTATTTGTAGCTCCCGGTTGAAATGTGGGGTCTTTGGTGCTCTCTGAGCTTGGTGATTTTCTTGCAGACGTTTCATGACCCAACTAGCTAACATCATCAGTGCTAGAACGGAGTGGAGGAAGGAGAGAGGAGGAGGAGGAGGAGGACTGTGGGGTCCTTGGTGCTCTCTGAGCTGGGTGGTTTTCTTGCAGATGTTTCATGACCCAACTAGGTAACATCATCAGTGCTAGAAGGGAGGAGGAGGAGGAGGACAACGACGACGACGACTGTGGGGTCCTTGGTGCTCTCTGAGCTGGGTGGTTTTCTTGCAGACGTTTCATGACCCAACTAGCTAACATCATCAGTGCTAGAACAGAGTGGAGGAAGGAGAGAGGGAGAGGAGGAGGAGGAGGAGGACTGTGGGGTCCTTGGTGCTCTCTGAGCTGGGTGGTTTTCTTGCAGACGTTTCATGAACCAACTAGATAGCATTATCAGTGCTAGAGCGGAGTGGAGGTAGAAGAGAGGAGGAGGACTGTGGGGTCCTTTGTGCTCTCTGAGCTTGATGGTTTTCTTGCAGATGTTTCATGACCCAACTAGGCAACGTCATCAACTCTAGAAGGGAGAAGGATATGCTCTCTGCAAGCCAGCTACTTGTATATAAAGAGATCAAAACCCCCCCCTCCTTTCTAGCATTGATGATGTTACCTATTTGGCTCATGAAACGTCTGCAAGAAAACCACCCAGCTCAGAGAGCACCAAGGACCTCACACTCCTCCTCCTCCTCCTCCTCCTCTCTGCACATCCCACTCCCTTCTAGCACTGATGATGTTACCTAGCTGGGTCATGAAATGAGTCAGTTGCCAACTGTCTGGATTTTGATCACGTGGCCATGGGGATGCTCTGCAAGGTGTGTCAAAAACGGTCCTAGGTCCCTTTTTTCAGTGCCGTCGTTTGAAACTTGCCAACGATTTGCTCGACGACATTCAGCTCCTGACGGACATGAACCCCCCCCCTCGGTGACTGATCGGACCGACAGAACATGTTTGTACTGGTCGTCCACCACAAGTGTGTTGTGTCTACTGGTCCAGTCACCCACCACCACAATTGGAACCGATTAGAAAGACCCTGAAGTTCTCACACAGGATACTTCCCAGCCAGTTTGGTGAACCGTGGCTCCGTGTATTGTGTGAACACAGACAGGTGAGTTAATGCAGTCAAACCCTGTGTGTGAACCCCCTTCTGGTATTTTTTATTTTTTTTAATCCCAAAAGTGTGCAGCTCCCAGGCTAAATACCAATCTCAGGCCACGTGGAACGGCACGGCCAAAATTCGTCAACAAATTGTCCAGATTGTGGCGTGGCCCAAGACTGACCGTTTCCTCACCTGCCTGCTGTTCTCAAGGTGGTGGTGTTGCAGTTTCTAGAGTCTCAACATCTTTTTTTACATCCTGGCGACCAAAATGGTTTTAGCCTGGTTTATTCTGGCTTAGCCTAATGTGTTAAGCAACCATGGTGATTTTTAGGACGCGTCTCCATTTTCGGAGCGTTTTTGGCCTGGCCAAAAAACATTTCTTATTGTTAGTGTGGGACTTATTATTGATTTTTAAACCCCTTTGCTGGTTCAGCGAAGGCCCCAGTCCTTTTCTCCGTCGTCCACCGCCCTCTTTGTCTGGCTTAAAGGCCCCAAATTACCTCTCTGCGTGACGAAGGTAATTTTCCAAGCCCCTTCGGCCGCCTTGTTAAGCTTTCCCAACAGGGAGCCAGTTTTACACCGGCGGCTTGCTGACCGCGGAGCAATTGTTCTGCTTCTCCAGGGCGAACAGCTTTCAGGTGGATTTGAAAGTGGAAAGGAAAAAGAAGCAGCCAGCCAGCCAGCTTTTCCATGGGTGGATTGAGGAGGAAAACATTGCCAAAGACGCCCCGAGTTTTCCTGGGAAATGGGAGGGAGGCTGCTGAGACGGGAGACAATGTCCTTGGGGAAATTGCCGTCTCTTTCCTATTGTTAGTAGAGTTGATTTTGTGGTCAAGAACCCTGGAGTGGAGCTTGCCAAGGGGGGGGGAGGAGGAGGAGGAGGAGGAGGAGTGAAGAAGAAGTACTGTAGCATCTTTGGTACCCTCTGAGCTTGCTTACTTCAGAGAAACTGGACAGCCATGTCTGGAGTAGTATCAGGTCTCCCCTTGAGGAGTACAAGACCTTCAAGATCCCTTCCAACTCGGTTCTTCTGTCCCGTTCTTTTCTTTTCTTGAGCTGGGTGGTTCATCTACAAGCAACTTACTTGTATTTCAACAGAGAGCAGCTCCTCTCCCTTCCAGCACGGATGACGTTACCTAGTTGGGTAATGAAACGCCTGCAAGGAAAACCTGTCCTCTCTGTGGGGTCCTAATGCCTGCCTCTCCTTCCCCCTCTAGCAAATCATGAAAGACCGCTGGATGAATGTGGGTCACGAGGACGACGAGTTGAAGCCTTACGTGGAACCTCTGCCAGACTACAAGGACCCTCGGCGGACAGGTACACCAGTTAGGAAGGGCTGATGGGCTAGAGCAGGGATCCTCAAACTTGAAGACTTGTGGACTTCAACTCCCAGAATTCCTCAGCCAGCGTTCAAACTTGGCAACTTTAGGACTTGTGGACTTCAACTCCCAGAATTCCTCAGCCAGCGTTCGAACTTGGCAACTTTAGGCCTTGTGGACTTCAACTCCCAGAATTCCTCAGCCAGCGTTCAAACTTGGCAACTTGTGGACTTCAACTCCCAGAATTCCTCAGCCAGCCCTGGCTGGCTGAGGAATTCTGGGAATTGAAGTCCACAAGTCTTCAAGTTGCCACATTTGAAGACCCCTGGGCTAGAGACCACCCCCATTTGATGGCAAGGTGGGACGCCTGGCTGAGGAATTCTGGGAGTTGAAGTCCACAAGTCTTCAAGTTGCCACATTTGAAGACCCCTGGGCTCCCCCTTTGATGGCGAGGTGGGACGTTCCACTTTCTGAGCAGCTGGGGGGGGCTTGTCTTTTCCTACGAGTGGATGGTGACTCTCTTCCTCCTCTTCCTCTCCTCCTTCTCCTTCCTCCTCCAGAACTCATGATTTCGATGGGCTACACCCGGGAAGAAATCCAAGAGTCCTTAGTCAGCCAGAAGTATAATGAAGTGATGGCGACGTACCTGCTGCTAGGTTACAAAAACTCAGAGGTGAGTGCGAGGGGTGTGTGTGTGTGTGTAGCCGGGTGCGTTGAACTCTGGAACGGCAGCCCCGCAGGGGCGGTTTGCAGCCCCGAAGCAAGTGTGGCTTTTCTCCTCTTAACGTCAGCTTTTGACCTTGAGACTCTGGAAAGAGTGCAGAGAAGAGCAACGAAGACGATTAGGGGGCTGGAGGATAAAACATTACTAAGAACGGTTGTAGGAAAGAGAAAAAAACACACCTTTTTGCTTTTCTGGAGTCGGCATCCTGACGGGCCAGGAGCAAAGGCCTCCGTGGGGGCCCGGGGCCTTTCCTGATTGCTTTTTCCTGCTTTTTCCAGCTCGACAACGATAGCATTACCCTGAAACCTCGTCCCCAGCCCGAGCTCGCCAACAGCACGGTTCCCTCCCCTTCAAACAAGGTGCAGCGCAGCGTCTCGGCCAACCCCAAGCAACGCCGCTTAAGTGACCAGGGTGAGCGTCTTCGTCTCCTCCTCCTCCTCCTCCTCCTCCTCATTCTGGGCAAAGCAGGGAGGCTGGGATTCTCATAAAGGGATTTTATTTTATTTATTGACCATCCCACCTTTATCATTTGTATAAATAACTCAAGGGGACGAAGATAACTCTCTTTTGTGCCTAAGGCGGGACTAGAACTCACCTTCTCCTGGTGATTGGCCCAAAGTCATCCAGCTGGCTATCATGCCTAAGGCGGGACTAGAACTCTCCGTCTCCTGGTGATTGGCCCAAAGTCACCCAGTCGGCTTTTCGTACCCAAGAAGGGACTAGAACTCACCCTCTCCTAGTGATTGCCCCAGCCAAGTCGCCCAGCTGTTTCATGCCTAAGGTGGGACTCGAACTCGCCGTCTCACAGCATTATAGGCAGCTGGCTTGATTGTTCTGGTGAATGGGGGTGGCCTAGAAACCAGAGATGGTGAGTTTGAGGGTTCTTGGGCATGAAAGCTGGCTGGGTGACTTTGGGCCAATCACCAGGAGACGGTGAGTTCTAGTCCCGCCTTAGACATGAAAGTTGGATGGGTGACTTTGGGTCAATC
>NW_015389040.1:281069-283334 GCF_001527695.2 Protobothrops mucrosquamatus | reverse complement strand
GAACTCGCCGTCTCACAGCATTATAGGCAGCTGGCTTGATTGTTCTGGTGAATGGGGGTGGCCTAGAAACCAGAGATGGTGAGTTTGAGGGTTCTTGGGCATGAAAGCTGGCTGGGTGACTTTGGGCCAATCACCAGGAGACGGTGAGTTCTAGTCCCGCCTTAGACATGAAAGTTGGATGGGTGACTTTGGGTCAATCACCAGGAGACGGTGAGTTCTAGTCCTGCCTTAGGCATGATAGCCAGCTGGGTGACTTTGGGCCAATCACCAGGAGACGGCGAGTTCTAGTCCCACTTTAGGCATGAAAGCCAGCTGGGTGACTTTTGGTCCAGTCCGAAATATATATATATATTTATTTGTTTCCGTCTCCCCGCAGTACCCACCATCCCAACCTCCACGTCTTACTCCAAGAAAACGCAGGCTGCCAACGCCGAGAACAAGAGGCCCGAGGAGGAGAGGGAGGCCGGGCGCAGCAAGACCGGGAGCACCGTCAAAGTGCCCGCCAGCCCCTTGCCCAGCCTGGAGAGGAAGAAAAGCACCCCTATGCCCTCCACGGTCAGTGTCCCAGGCCCCTGCCACCGTCATAAATACGAGCCAAGCGCCTGAATTTTGATCCCCATAACCGTGGGAATGCCGCCGATGGTCGTAAGGGCGAAAAACCGGTCCTAAGTCCGTTTTTTTTTTTATTCTGGTGCCGTTGTAACTTTGAACGGTCGCTAAAGAAATGGCTGTAAGTTGAGGACTGCTTCTTACCGGGCCTGTTTTTTAGAGGCTCAAATGGAGCCTCTTTCTGGAGGTGGGGGAGGCCGCCTGCCCTCTTTCTGCCCACCCCACCCCTCCCCATCTTACAGAAATATTAGAAGCCTATTGCCAGGGTCTCCCCACCCCCCCAGACCCTTCTGCCCCAGCGCCCCTCCCTCACTTGGCGTTTCTCCTCCTTTGCAGAACAGCGTCCTCTCCACCAGCACAAACCGGAGCCGTAATTCCCCCATGCTGGACCGGGCCAGCTTGGGCCAGAACTCCATACAGAACGGCAAAGATAGGTAAGGAGGAGGAGGAGGAGGAGGAGGAGGGGGGAGGTTGCCCCTCACCCCAGAGGTCAGCCCCACCCAAAACAAAAGTCTTTCTTTAAAGCAGGGGGAGGGTCTCCAAGCTCAGCAACCTTTTAAGATTGGTTAGGCTTAAGTCCGGGGGTCTTCCAACGTGGCCCTTTGATGACTTGTGGACTTCAACTCCCAGAATTCCTCAGCCGGGCACGCTGGCTGAGGAATTCTGGGAGTTGAAGTCCACGAGTCATGAAGGGGCCATCGTTCCCCCGTGCTGGCTGAGGAATTCTGGGAGTTGAAGTCCACAAGTCATGAAGGGGCCAAAATTTCCCCCCTGCTGGCTCAGGAATTCTGGGAGTTGAAGTCCACGAGTCATGAAGGGGCCATAGTTCCCCCATGCTGGCTGAGGAATTCTGGGAGTTGAAGTCCACGAGTCATGAAGGGGCCATAGTTCCCCCATGCTGGCTGAGGAATTCTGGGAGTTGAAGTCCACGAGTCATAAAAAGGGCCATGTTTGAAACCTCCAAGTGGCCTCAACGACCCTCTAAAACTGGGGTCTTCCAACGTGGCCCTTTGATGACTTGTGGACTTCAACTCCCAGAATTCCTCAGCCAGGCACACGTGCCTGGCTGAGGATTTCTGGGAGTTGAAGTCCACAAGTCATCAAAGGGCCACGTTGGAAGGCACGCACGCACACACCCTCCTGCCACCACTTTTCAAACGAGTTGGATGTAAGCCACCCTGTTTAAAAATCCAATTTGTGGCCTGAATCCAGCCAGCCCCCCCGCCAGGCAGGAACGACACCTGCAGAAAGGATATCTCTTGGGATGCTCAAAAGACCCACACCTTCCCTCTTTCCCCCCCTCCCCTGCACTTAGCTTCAGAGCATCCATTGATGCTATCCCCTGGACTGATGGGGTGGGGGGGTTGAGGAGGACCCCTCCTCTCATTTTCATTTGGTGAGCGAGGGAGGAGAGAATGGAGAGATCTGTTCCTTGTCAACCCAGAATTCCTGGCCAAGATCCCTTTCCCACGTTCTCAGAACCCTTTTCCTTAGCTAGCAAGGAGCAGGCCTCGTTCCTCATGCACACAGTCACACACACACACACACACGCTTCCATGCCTCTGTCTTTGGACCCACCCACCCTGGCTCCTTCAAAGCCTCAACCAGTCATGCACCCATCCCTCATCGCCCTTGTTTCTCCCCCGTCCCCCCCCC
>NW_015389040.1:275563-280101 GCF_001527695.2 Protobothrops mucrosquamatus | reverse complement strand
GGGGGGGGCAAAGGTGCCTTTTGGGGCCTGGGCAGAGGAGCAGTTGGGCGTAGCCCCCCAAGACTACCATCTGCATCCTCAGAGAGTCTGGGGGGGTGGGGGGGCCTGCTGCAGATATCACCCACCGGCCCGCTTCACCCCGTTTCCCTCCCCCCCCCTTTTTTTTAACCCTACCCTTTACATGGTTTGGACTTCAGCTTCTCCCCGGCTTGATTTTTTTTTTCTCCGCCTCCCCCCCCAGCCTAACCACTCCGGGCTCCAGGGCCTCTACCGCCTCCGCTTCCGCCGCCGTGAGCTCCGCGCGCCCGCGCCAGCACCAGAAATCCATGTCAGCCTCGGTGCACCCCTCCAGGCCCACCCTGCCCCCCACCGATAATCACTGCGAGGCCCAGCGACCTAGGCAAGTGGGCAGCTGCGTGTGCCTGGAGTCTTCCTTCATTCCTTCCTTCCTTCCTTCATTCATTCATTCATTCATTCTTCGCATTCCCATCTCTCTTCTTCCTTTTCTTCTTTTCTTCTTTCCTTCCTTCCTTCTGTAATTCATTCCATCCTTCTTTCCTTCCTTCCTCCCTTTCTTCCTTCCTTAATTCCTTCCTTCGCATTCCCATCTCTCTCCTTCCTCCCTCCCTCCCTCCCTCCAATCTTCCTTCCTTTCTTCCCTTCCTTCCTTCCTTCCTTCTTCCCGCCCTCCAGCTCTCTCCAGCTTCCTCTCAGTTTGATTGTTCTGGCCTGGCCCCAGAGCAAGGACCCTCACACAGGGGCTGCCTAGAGGGGATCGGAGCAGAACAACTGAGAGGTTTGGGGGCTCTCTCCTGAAACCTGGAAGGGGGACCCCCAGATTGTGGCCCTGTTCTGGGTGCCTCGCAACCTCAGGCAGAGTCGTAAGGGACCCAGAATGTTTCTAAAGAAGGGCGGGTTCCCCATTATCTTTCGGGGATCTCCCCTCCTTCCTTGAACACAGCAGCTGCGGAAGGCAGCCCTCGTTCTTCGGCGGGGCAGCCACGAGGGCTGCCTTCCGCTTCTGCCCCGATGCTCATTCCTACCTGCTAGCAGACTTGGGGAAAACGGGCCCCGGATTCTCACCTCGCCTTAAGCCAGGAATCTGGCTTGGCGAAAGTCTATCCTGAATCGGTGGGCTTTTCCGAAGAGCGTCAAAGCGCAAAGTCTGGTGGGGGGCAACATGGTTCCAGGGCTCCCTTCCTCAAATCGGTGCCCTCAGACTCTTAAGAGGACGTGGCTTCTCCCCCCCGCCCCTTGGCAACAGGGCAGGGCAGGGGCCTGGAGGGTCCCTCAGCCCGGCCCCCTCTGGTGACCTTCCTCTCCTCCTCCTCCCTCACAGCACGGCCCCCCAGCGGGCTCCCGTGGCCTCCCCCTCCGCCCACAACATCAGCAGCGCCCTCCCCGAGCGCACGAACTTCCCCCGAGGCATCCAGAGCCGCAGCACCTTCCACGCCGGGCAGCTCCGGCCGGTTCGGGACCAGCAAAACCTCTCCTACGGCCTCACGCCCGCCTCGCCTTCCGGCAACAGCCAAGGACGCAGGGGGGCTTCCGGGAGCCTCTTCAGCAAGTTCACCTCCAAGTTCGTACGCAGGTGAGCCGGGGAAAGGGGGGCACCGAAGTAGGGGAGGGTCCCAGTGCCATCCTGGGTGGCGTGACTGCACGGAGGGGAGGGCAGGACGGGGGTGAGACGGGGGACAGCCCTCCCCTGTTTCTGTCCCCCTATTCGGTGGCTCCGAGGGGCGCATGCTGGCTGATTCTTGAGTGTGTCGGACCCTGCTGCCCCTCCCTCTCCCCCCTCCCTCCCTCCCAGAGCCCCCACCACGATGCCACAGCACCCCACAGCCCATCGTCTGCCGTCTGTCCACACTCGAATCACATTGGCCCGGTGGGGCCAGGAATCCAAGCTATTTGGGGGGGGGCCACCCAGCTTTCAAATGCCCCCCCCAGACCTCCACGGGGTGGGGGCACAAGCTCTCCCTGACGAAGGGGGTCTCTTGGAAGGCCAGCCAAGCCCATCCCCAAGTGGGCCTGGGATGCAAGAACAGCCAAGGGATCTCCCCCCCCCCGTCTCCCACCCCCCAAAACAGGAGATTTTCTTTGGAGTAACAGCTGGAGAGTGACAAGCCGTCATTCAAGATGGCTTAGCCGTAATTGCCACTGCAGAGGCCAGGATTGGGTGGGTGGGATGGCTCTTGAGAACAGGGCCCTGCATTTAAGAGCTGGAAGGGACCTTGGAGGTCTTCTAGTCCAGCCCCCCTACTCAGGCAGGAGACCCTATTCCATTTAGACCAGGGGTCTTCCAACGTGGCCCTTTCATGACTTGTGGACTTCAACTCCCAGAATTCCTCAGCCAGGCATGCCTGGCTGAGGAATTCTGGGAGTTGAAGTCCACAAGTCATCAAAGGGCCAAGTTTGAAGACCCCTGATCTAGACAAACAGCTGTCCGATGCCTTTGGTTCTTCCGGGGAACTGCAGTTCGGCGTTCCCATCGCCCCAAAGCCTGCAGTTAGTTCCCTGATCTCAGCCATGCAGTGAAGTTGTCCAAGTTCCCCACCCCTCTTTAAATGTGGGGTTGGGGGTACCCCAGTCCTAGCTGCCCACCTGTCACATTAGCTAAGACAGCCCAGGGCTTCTCAACCTTGGGCGCTTTTAAGATGGGTGGGCTTCAACTCCCAGAATTCCCCTGCCCGCTCCGCTCTCTCCCGCTGGTTCTGATCTCTGCTCTGCCCGCTGGGGAATTCTGGGAGTTGAAGTCCACTCCTCTCAAAGCGCCCACGGAGGTCGCCTGTTCGGTATTGGCGGAAGGCCCGGAATCAGTTGAAACACACACAGTCTAGATTTGACTTTTGCGGGTTTGGGGGGGGGATTCAGCCCAGCGGCATCCAGCTTCCCAATCCCACCACTTTCCACCCTCCGGCCTTGGAAGCAGGGCTGAGGGCAACCCAGGCTGGCAGGCCCTGATCCTGTTTGAGGGTCCAGCCAGGGCAGCCTAGCAAGCCTCAAACCGCAACCTTCGAGTGTGTGTATGTGGATCTGTTTTGTAAACCTGGCTTCTTTTTCTTCGCAAGGCCCCAAGAGGGAGGGAGGGAGTTTGGGAAGGGGGGGGGAGTCACTCTGTGCAGTCCAGCGCCTCCTGTCTCCATCCCCCCCCTTTTCTTTTGCTGTGTGTTTTACCTTCCTTCCTGCCCCCCCCCAACCCACCCTGTCCTTCTGCGGGTCCTTTTCCAGTCAGCCTCCAGCCAGAGGGGGCTATGGGGTGGGAGAGAGGAGGGGGGTGACCCCAACAACCCTGGGTTTCCTCACTCCCTCTCACCTTCCAAGAGGCGATCAGGGCTTTGGGGGAGCCCCCACCCACCCAGCCCCAGACAGTCCCAGTTTTGGGGCAGAGGGAGACTGTTCATTTTCCTGCTTTGGATGGAAGGAACGAAAAAGGGGGGGGGCGGCTTCCCTTTCCCCAAATTCACCCCCTCCCCCTCCAATCTGGGGAGGGAAGATGGGGACACCGGCCTATTCCGGGGCCTATTCCGGGACCCACGGCTTGTTCATTTCACACTTTCACGCTTGCTCATCCACCCACCACCGTGTTTTTTTCCTCCCCCCTCCCCTGTTTACCCCCTCCCCTTCTAGAAATCTGTCTTTCAGGTTTGCCAGAAGGTAGGCGTTCATCACTCTGGAATTTGTTCTCTTTCTTCCTCCTCCTCCTCCTCCTCTTCTCCTCCTTCCTCTTGTGCAACACTCACCTCCCTCCTTGCCAGCTTCTAGCGCTCTCTCTTTCTATCTCTCTCTCTCTCTTTCTTCCTCCCCCCCCCCTCCCAACCTGTGGTGGCCAAGGGCGGCTGTGTGTGAATGCAGAGGGCACCCTTAAAGGGACAGTTGGGGTCTCATTAGCTCTCAGCCTGCAGGAAGGGAAGCCCACCGGGATGTGGGGAGGGGCTGTTTCCACTCCGTCCCATCCGGGTCGCCAAAACGTTGGTCGGCCTGGGATTGAGAGAACGATGCTGTCTCTTTAAAGGTGACCTCCATCTTTGTGGTTTGCCTTGGCTGGGCCTTTGCTCTTTCTAACCAGAATCTCCCCCCACTCCTTTCCCACTCCTGTCCTCCTTTTTTCCCCCCCGCATGGTGGCTGTTAGGAGGAGCTGGGCTCTCCCTCTGCTCTCGGGCTGGACACTGCCTGGAAGGTGCAGGCGCAGCTTGAGGGAGGTGGCAAACGGGGAACTGCATGATCCTCAGGGATGAAAATCGAGGCCCGGGGGGGGGGGGGTTGCACCCACATGGGAAGATGCTAGCCATGGGGCAGGTTTGCAGTGAAAGTGGGGGGGGGAGAACAAGGAGATCACAAAGATAAATTTATGAGAGCCAGTTTAGCCTAGTGGTTAAGGAATCAAGCGATTGTGAGTTCTAGTTCATGCTGTAGACATGAAGAACTAGCCGGGTGACTTTGGGCCAGTCTCTCTCCCTCTCCCCCTCTCTCTCTCTCCCTTTCCCTCCCTCCATCTTTCTCCTTCTCTCTCCCTCTCTCTCTCTCTCTCTCTCCCTCC
>NW_015389040.1:261484-275150 GCF_001527695.2 Protobothrops mucrosquamatus | reverse complement strand
TGGGGGATGCTGCAACGGTCGTAAGTGTGAAAAACTGTCCTAAGTCACTTTTTTCAGTGCCATTGTAACTTTGAGCGGTCGCTAAATGAACCGTTGTAAGTCGAGGACTGCCTGTATAGTGCGCGCCGTACATAAACTAGGTCTCCCGCTGTCATTTCCATAAGTTCCCTCTCTCAAATAACGGAGGAAATTACGCTGTCAGTTTTTCAGCCGTGAGCGCTACAGAGTCGTGTCTGATAAATGGAATCAGGGCAGCTTCATCCACTCGCCTGAACTCCTGTTTCAAGGGAAAATAACGGCAAAAAAGGGAGTTGTTTTTCTTCAAACACCCAGCCTTTGCTGGAGCAATATCTGCTTACTGACAGAAAAAAACCGAAATTGCCTGCTTTATTCAACCTTATTGCAACCTGGTACAGCAACAGGGTTGACCTATAAAATTGACGCAGAGACATTCAGTTGGGGCAGAACAGAGAGTGTGTATGTGCGAGTGCATCCAAACAAAAAAAGGGTGGGTGGATTTACAAGATAGCCCTCCTCCCCTCCTCAACCTGCATCTCTGCTGGGAGAAATTGGCTGGCTGTGACAGGACTTAAGTCATTCATTGTCCTGGCAGGTAGAGTCTCAAGCTACGAGCAACTGCCAAAGCACTCTTGCGTTGTCTCGCTTTACCTTTTGCACAGGAGAGTGCCTCGTGAAAGTAATAGGTAGGGCAGGGGTCTTCAAACTTGGCCCTTTGATGACTTCTGGACTTCAAGTCCCAGAATTCCTCAGCCAGGAGTCCCCTCCTTCCGTGGCTCAGCCTGTTCCCCTTCTCCATGTAGCTCCATCTCCTCCTCTTCCTCCTTTCTGCCTTGCTTGTCCGTGGCTTCTGTTCTTGGGGAGCGATTAGAGAAACGGTGCTTGTGCCCAGACAAACGAAGAACCCAAGGCTGATTGTGTAGCTTCCCCGCCCCCCAAAGGCCTGCTTTGGCTGATCCCAGCATGCCGAGCAAGAACCGAGAGGGGTTGCCCGCTCTGCCTGGGGCCCCGCCACACCTTAGCCCCTCTCTTCCACCTTCGAATGCCCCCCTCCCCGTGGCTTGGGGGGAAAGAAAACAAAAACCAGGAGCAGGAAGGCTAACTGGAGGGTGCTGATGGCTTGTCTCCTGCTCTGTTTTTTGAGGAACCTGCATGAGCCCGAAAGCAAAGACCGTGTGGAGACGCTCAGGTGAGACTCAGCCAGGGCGGGGAGGGGCTTCCCACCCGTGGTCCCCTCGGTCTGTTTCTCCAGCAGGGCCAGGCTGCTCCTTGGCAACTACCTCCATCCCCTTCGTTTCCCTGATCTCTTTCTTTCTCTTTCTCTTCCTCCTCCTCTTCGTAAACCCCTCTCCCTTCTAGCACTGATGATGTTACCTAGTTGGGTAATGAGATGTCGGCAAGAAAACAACCAAGCTCAGAGAACACCACAGTCCTCCTCCTCCTCCTCCTCTTCACAAACACCCCTCCCTTACAGCATTGATGATGTTACCTAGTAGGTTCACGAAATGTCTGCAAGAAAACAACCAGGCTCAGACAGAACCAAGAACCCCACAGTTCCTCCTCCTCCTCCTCCTCCTCCTCACAAACCCCACTCCCTTCTAGCACTGATGATGATACCTAGTTGGTTCACGAAATGTCTGCAAGAAAACAACCAGTCTCAGACAGAACCAAGAACCCCACAGTTCCGCCGCCTCCTCCTCCTCCTCCTCCTCACAAACCCCACTCCCTTCTAGCACTGATGATGATACCTAGTTGGTTCACGAAATGTCTGCAAGAAAACAACCAGTCTCAGACAGAACCAAGAACCCCACAGCTCCTCCTCCTCCTCCTCCTCCTCCTTCTCCATTTCTTTCTCTTTCCATCCTCCCCCATCCTCCAGCTCTTCTGGATCACGGATCAGGCTGAGCAGCATGGTGGTGCCAGCCAGAGGGGTGGGGGGGGCCTCCTTCTCCCTCCTCACCTTTTCCCTTTCTCCTCCCCTCCCTCCCCGGCAGGCCTCACATGATGGGTGGCAGCGGCAGCGGGGAGAAAGACCGGGACGAGAACCGGGAGGCCAAGCCGCGCTCGCTGCGCTTCACCTGGAGCATGAAGACCACCAGCTCCATGGAGCCCAACGAGATGATGAAGGAGATCCGGAAGGTGCTGGATGCGAACAGTTGCCAGTGCGAATTGCAGGAGAAGTACATGCTCCTGTGCATGCACGGGGCGCCCGGCCACGAGGCCTTCGTGCAGTGGGAGATGGAAGTTTGCAAACTGCCCCGCCTCTCGCTCAACGGCGTCCGCTTCAAGCGGATATCGGGCACTTCCATGGCCTTCAAGAACATTGCCTCCAAAATCGCCAACGAACTCAAGCTTTAACGGCCACCCCCGGGAGAGGGGGGGGCGCCTGGCCTGCACACGCAACGGAGGAGGGGGGGTGTTCAGGAGGAAGAGAGCCGCAACTTCACTTGGAGAGGGGCCCGGGTGCCAGTGCCGGGCCCATGCGGGCGGGGTGGGTGGGGGGGCAGGGGTATCCCCGCCGCCTCTCCATCTCCCCCCACCCCCCCACCCCCGCTGATGGATCTCCATGGAGACAGGGTGCCTGGGATTGTGGTTGGCAGCCACCTAGCTGGTCTCCGTGGCAACAGTAACGGGAGGGGGGGTACCAAGGGCTGTCGGATGAGGAAGCATCCCTTTTGGTCTCCGTGGCGACCGTGGTACTTTTTCTTCCTTTTTTTTTTTTTCTTCCTCCCCCTTCCCTTTCTCTCTCTTCCCCCCCCCCCCTTCTTGTAAATGAGACAGGGTTTGCCATTTTACCAAACTGCAACAGGGGACTCTCCCCTCGGGAGCAGGAGCGGGGTATCCTTTCCCACAAGGCCGGAGTAAGGAGCCCGGGTCAGCGGAGGAGACCACATCTGGCAGGAGGCTGTTGGGATGGAGTGGGGGGGGGCAGCAGCTAGCCCCTTCCGCCGGGGAAACGGGAGAGCCGAGAGTCTGGCTGGGCATTGACACAGCGCGGGTTCCGTGTGCCCGCCAGCCAGCGCTTAGAAGCCACGTGCCTCCCGCCAAGGGACGCCTCTGAGGCGCCCCCTCTGCTTGGTCCCTGCAGATGACCCCCCCACACACAAACACACGCGCACACACACACACACTCCCCAAAGACCCCCAATTCTCCCAAGTTTTTTTTTTTGGCTTTCCCCGTGCAACGTTCTTCCTTGCTAATTGGGGGGCTGCTGGTGGGGTCGAGCGGAGGGAGAATTGGGGGCTGCCGAGGTCGCCCAGCAACCCGAACCATCACTCCTTGGTTTCCACACACACACCCTTTATACAGACATGGCGTTAAGAGACCCTGTTTACACACACACACAACGTATAATGGGACCCCTCCCCGGGTCCACAAAGGAGTTCGTTTCCGGTCTTGAATGCTGCACAACCCCGCTCGCTCTGGGGTTTCGCCTTCTCTTCTTCCCCCTTCCCAGCACGTATTTCCGTGGGCCCAAACATTGGGGGGGGGCAGAGGCTGGCTGTGGAACAGGCCTGCTTGGGGAGGGGGGCACAGCCAGGGGTTCAGGATGGTTTTGAAGAGTTTTGGGCCCGCCGTTTTTATCCCCCCCCCCCCCCCCGGTCACAGGTACGCTGCCCCTGGCTTTTCTGGAGAGCTCGGGTCGATTTCTGCTGGGGAAAAAGTGTGTGCGTGGGGAGGGGGACCCATGGCTCCTGTTTCCCCCCCCCCCAAAAAAAATCTTTATTTCCCTTTCCAAAGCACAAGAGCAAAAAAAAAAAAGAGAGAGAGACAAGACTTGGGCCTGGTTGCAATCCCTTGCCTTCTCTTAGGCCTGGCTCTCTGGGTATCTTTTGTTGTCACATTGCCCCCCTCCCCCTCTTGAGAATGTATTTTTGGTCCTGGGGAGGGGGCTGTGCAGTCCCTTCCCCTTCTCTGACACACACACACACACACACGTACACGCCTGGTTTGTATATAACTGTACTGATACCTCGGTTTTTGTGAGTGGTTATAATTTTTTTTTTTTTGTTGGTTTAATTTCTCATCACAACATTGCCTTTTTTAAAAAAAAGAAAGAAAATCATGTCCTTTTGGGGAGGGGGGGTCAGCTCCCCTCTCCCCTCCCTCCCCTCTTTCTCTCTCTCTCTAAGGATGCTGCCGTTTGATGTAGTTTTACAGGTTCTAGATTAAAACTTTCCAGAAAGCACCTACTTCGCGTCGGATTCCTGTTTTTGGCTCCACATTTGCTCCCATTCCAGACACAAGGGACGGAAGCTGGGCACCCCCCCCTCCCCACGCCCCCCCCCATGACTCTGGACCAGCAGCCTTTCCTGTGGGGGGGGCACACTCCTTTGTGCTCCGGCCCCCCCCGGTTCCAAAAGCCCTGTGGCATCTCTGGGAGACTCTGGCTGGTTTCTTATTAAAGCCAAAGAAATAAAAAAAAAAAGCACGTGCTCCAAGACTGTTTTTCCAAAATGATGGGGAGCGGACTGGGGTGGGGGGGGTGGGGGCTCTTCCTTGGAAAATGTCCCCAAGCTGTGGATTGTCCAAGGTGGGGGGGGAGGTCTGGAGCGTCCCTTGGTCCCTCTTCCATTCAAGCACCACCCCGAAGCTTGTACCAAAATATCTTTTATTGAAAATGCTGCATGAACTCTAAAAAGACGCCAACGCTGAGCTGCCGGGAAAAGGGGGGGGGCAGGTCCTCAGAAAATTGGGGGGGGGATGTAAATGGTCCTGTTCTTCCCCTTAAGGTGACCCACAGCTGGCCTCGGATGTCCCACGCACTGCTTTGAGGAGGAGAACGATGAGTAAGTACAGAGCAGACCCGGCTTCGATCCTCTTCTTCCTCGTCTTTGTAGATTGTAGAAATTCCGAGTCCTCGGTTCCTCGGAGTAGGGACTTCTGGGTCCTGGAGCAGTCAGCCTCTTCCCCCTCCCCAAACTTGGACCCCCCCCCTCTGCCTTTCTCCCTCCCCCCTCAATTCATCATCCTCGCCCCCTACTTTTCACCCAAGCAGTGAAAACGTACTCCAGTCCTATTCCAAGCTACATCTTCTACTAGTTTCTCATCAACCCACAAAGCCCCCCGCCCCAATTCCAGCATCCCCCCCCCATTAAGGGCTGTCAGCTTTCCAAACGCTAGAGATGGAGGGGAGGGCAGGCGTGGAAAGGCACCCCCCCTCTTCTTCCTGCGCACCCCACCTCTTTCCCTCCCCGCTGCCTCTCGGGTCGCCAACTGCCCGAGCATGGCAAGACTCGACTTGGGGGTGGTCGGCCCCGTCTCCCCCAGGGGGAAGTTTCCCTGGGGTTCCTCCCGTCTCCCCCACCCAGAGGGCAGGGTGGCTCGTCGCTACCCCCCACGACCCGGGGGGCGCCGTCCCGGACGGCCCTGGGGTGGCCAGCCTACTCGCCCCCGCCGTCAACGTTGACGGAAAGTCTGGGCTGGAGGAAGCGCCCTTGCTGCAGGGGGGGCGGCTGGCGGTGCAGCATGGGTGCTGTGGGCAGGGTGGGCCTCAGCAAGGGGGGAGGCTGGGAGAGCGCGACGGGGGGAGGCCGGGGGGAGGCGGGCAGCGGGGGAAGCGCGGGGGGAGGCTGTGGCGGCTGGGCAGGCAGCGGGGGCGGCTGCGCCGATCGCGATACAGCGGTGATCTGGACCTGCAAGGAACAAAGGGACCAAATCAGCACCGCGCCGTGCACCCCCATCGTGCCCGGCACCTCAAAGCCTTCCCCTTCACCTCGTCCTCTTCCTCGCTGCCGCTCTTCTGCTCCTGGGGGGGCGAGCTGCCTTGCGGGGGGGCTGGAGCCAGGCCCTCCTGTTCGGCCTCCCACTCCTGCAGCACCTCCTCCAGGTTGAAGCGTCGACGGTAGCTGACGAAGAACGTCTTCACCTGGGCCACCGTCTTGTTACTGATCACCTCGGCGATGGCTTGGAAGTCCTTGCCGTATTTCCGGATGGCTGCCTCGGGAGCGCGGGGGGGAGAAAAGCCACAATCAGGAACGGGGCGCCCTGCCTGGCACCACGGGGGGCGCCTGCCCCGGCCAGCAGAGCGTGGCTTCCCGCCTCTGGTGTTCAAAGGGGCAGCGTCCGCCATCCAAACCCAGGACAAAGGCGCCCTGGTGCCCCCAGGGAGCAAATACGCAGTGCTTATTTCTCCTACTGGGGAGGGGGTCCCCCATCTGTTCCGCAGGGTGGCATGGAGCCCCCCCGCCCCCGCGGCCAGTCGGAAAACTCACCCTGCACCGCCAGCAGCTGCTCGTCCGTGGTCCAGCGGGAATTAAACTTGATGTTAGTCTACAAAATTACAGGTTGGAGTTGAATCTTAAGGGAGTCCCCCTTTTGGACCCTCTCTGCTCCCCTCCCCCAGAGCACTTTGGAACCCCAAAACCAGGACTGTCCCCCTCCCCAAAATCCTTCAGTGGGTCTCCCATCTCCGCTCTCCAACAATTGCCACGAATTCAGTTGCACAAACGGTAGCAAACGAACGAACGGAATTTCTGTAGGCTCTGAATGTCTTTTTTTTTCTTTAAGCAACTTTTATTAGTTTTATAAGTAACTGAAGATAGTGAACAGGTCTAATACTCCCTCCTCCTACGTTTCTCCACAACAACCTTGCAAAGTGGGCTGGGTTGACAGAGAGAGAGAGAGATTGGCCCAAAGCTGACTTTCACGTTTAAGGCGGGACTAGAACTCATTGTCTCCTGGTGATTGGCCAAAGTCACTCAGATAGCTTTCATGCTTAAGGCGGGACTAAAACTCACTGTCTCCTGGTGATTGGCCCAAAGTCACCCAGACAGTTTTCAGGCCTAAGGCGGGACTAAAGCTCACCGTCTCCTGGTGATTGGGCCAAAGTCGCTCAGCCAGCTTTCATGCTTAAGGCGGGACTAAAACTCACTGTCTCCTGGTGATTGGGCCAAAGACACCCAGCCAACTTTCAGGCCTAAGGCGGGACTAGAACTCACCGTCTCCTGGTGATTGGCCCAAAATTACCCAGACAGCTTTCAGGCTTAAGGCGGGACTAGAACTCATTGTCTCCTGGTGATTGGCCAAAGTCACTCAGACAGCTTTCATGCTTAAGGCGGGAGTAAAACTCACTGTCTCCTGGTGATTGGGCCAAAGACACCCAGCCAATTTTCAGGCCTAAGGCGGGACTAAAACTCACCGTCTCCTGGTGATTGGCCCAAAGTCACCCAGACAGCTTTCAGGCCTAAGGCGGCACTAGAACTCGCTGTCTCCTGGTGATTGGCCCAAAGTCACCCAATCATCTTTCACGCCTAAGGCGGGCCTAGAACTCACCGTCTCCTAGTTTCTAGCCTGGGGCCGTAACCAGGCCAGACCAAAATGGCTGCCTTAAATAAATTAAACTAACCTTTCGCCTGTCCCCCTACTCCTATTTGGGGGGGGGCACAAAGGTGGACCTCTCATCCTTGCCCTGAATGAGTCGGGGCCGTCCTTCCTGGGGTCCAAGTGTGAGCACTCACCTCAGGGGGGCGCAGTTTGTGTATCCCTTCGCCTAGCGCCTGCTTCATGCTGCTGTTGATCTGTTTGATGCTCTGCACCTAGCATGGAAGGGATGGGGAGTCTCAGTATGGGGTTTCCAAGTTTGGGGGGGAAGGCAAAAAGGGTCAGCAGCAGCAGCACCCCACAAGCTTAAAAAGATGGAGGAAGAGGAGGAGGAGACAAAAGAGGAACTGGTAACCAAACTACCGACCTGAAAATTAAAGAGAAGTCCTCAACTTACAGCAACAAACCTTGGAAAATTGGTCATTAAGCCCTCCGCGATCCGATTTGGCGGCCTTTTTTGGCCACAGCCCTTAAGCAAATCCCTATTGTCATTAAGTGAGACTTGCAACTTTCCCCACTGTCCTGAAGGCAGGACAAGAAGCAAGGGATGGAAACTAATCGAGGAGAGAAACTGGATGAAACCTCATCACAGAAGTGTAGACCAAGATGCTGGAATCAGAATAACAGAATCTTAACAACAGAATAACAGAATCTCCCGTCAACCAGCTGTAGATAATGGAGGAGCAACTTAAATTCCAGTTTTTCGATAATTTGCACGTTAAAAAAGTGATTTCCATCAGTACCTCCAGGTGTGGTTGGCTACGCTCAAGAGGCAACCTAAGGGAAGGTGAGATGCCAGAAACCTGGAAGGGGTGCTTCTCCTGAAGAGGCCACCACTTCATCCAGCTGGACTGGGCAATTTTTGCTCACTCTCCCAATTTCACTTTTTGAATGAATTTCCTGACAGCGAGAACAATTAACCAGTAGAACAACCTGCCACCAGAAGTCGTGGGTGCTCCATCACTGGAAGTTTTCAAACAGATTGGACATCCATTTGTCTGGAATAGTAGTACAGGGTCTCCTGCCTGAGCAGGGGGTTGGACTAGAAGACCTCCAAGGTCCCTTCCGACTCTCATTCCATTCCAAACCCCACTTCTTAAACAAACGGAAGCAAGTCAACGATTCAATGCGGCTTTTATGCTTTGCCGCTGTGATTTTAGCCCTCCTCAGCTGCAGAAAATACCTTTAAAATCAGGACTAGGTTCAAATGCAAAAAAATAAGAAAGATTTTGGACTTTTTTTACCTGGCGTTTTAGCGAAACCAACTGGGAGTCCAGATGGCGCAACGTGAGCACGGCCATGTCAGGACTGGCGGAGAGGCCCGTGATGCCTTCCTGGCTCAGGTACATGCCCTTCGGGGGGCGCCGGCGAGCACGGAGAGGGTGGTGCCGATATTGGGGCAGCTGGACCTCCTTTTTCATTGGCCCAGCTTTGCTGCTGGGGGGCTTCGGATAACTAGGCTGGGGGGAGAGAGAGAGGGGGGCGAGGGATGAAATCTAGGAAACCCCCCCCCCCAAGGCATTCCTGCTGCAAGGTACCGTATTTCTGGAGGTTTATCAAGAAGAGATTGGACAACCATTTTGTCTGAAATGAAATAGGTCTTCTTGCTGGCTTGAGCAGGGGGTTGGGCTGGATGACCTTCAAGGTCCCTTCCGACTCTTGTTATTCCTTACCTCCTTCTTGGGATCCATGGCATCAAATTCCCCTTCGCTGGCCTGGCGGGCCTCTTCCAGTTCATCGCTGCTGTGGGTATAAAATACGGCAACTTTGAGTGAGGTCTTCTCCAGCCACCTCAGACCTGCCTATCCTACAAGTGATTTTAGATGTTTCCATCATACTCCAGAGGTCTTCAAACCTGGCCCTTTGATGACTTGTGGACTTCAACTCCCAGAATTCCTCAGCCAGGTCGAGGAATTCTGGGAGTTGAAGTCCACAAGTCATCAAAGTTGCCAAGTTTGAAGACTTCTGATCTACTCAATGGTTTATCCTAGTTTCTTCCCCAGTTCCCAGAAACAACTTCCCACAAAAACCATCTGTGTGGTTTGCCTCTATTTCTACATCTGTGTGTGTGTACATACACACACACACACACAAACACAAAAGAGCCGCATTTGGCCTCAAACATGTTCAGGAGGCCTTTTGGGAGGTAGCAGAACCTGCTGCAAAGTTCTCTCCATCACCCCAAAGTCAACGCCTTTGTTTGCCTCCTGATGGACTGGATCCCTTTACTGGATCACCTGTCATCCTTCTCCTTCTTGCTGAGCAACTTGCGGGCTTGCCGGTCCATCACACTTGTCCGACTTCTCGTCTTTTTCCACGAGTAGTAATATTTCACCAAGCTGGGGATTAACTTGTCAGGAAGCTACATTGAGTTGGAGGGAGGGAGGGAGAGAAAAGAGAGAGAAACGATGGTGGGTCAAGAAATTCAGCATCTACTAAGCTTTCGTATGATGATCAACCCTCCGTATAAGGCTGACCGGATCAACACTTTGTGCCAGCCTCGTTGCACAACACGACACAATTAAAACTGGGCCTGCGAAAGACCCAGCACACTTTACACAGAGGTCAAACTCACTCAAGGGGAGCTGGATATAACTTGTGGGGTCCTTCTTGGTCTCCTCTCCGAGCTGGGTTGACCTCCGGCAGGCATTTCATTACTCAACCAGGTAATATTTTTCGGTGCTAAAAGATCATGAGAGTCAACTAACTCTCTTTTAGATCTCTTGTTGTTACCGTTGGGTCATGAAATGTCGACCAAGAAAAAACAATCTAGGTTCAGAGAGCACCAAGGGACCCCACAGCTACGAATATTCCCTTCCATGTGCAAATCCAGCTTGATTCAAAAGCATGGAGGTGGGGTTTTTTGCTAGAAATTGGAAAACCTAATACCTCTCTGGCTTAGAAATGGAGGCTAATAAGGTATACCAGAAGCCCTGCCCTTCAAGACTCTTTCTTTCTCTTTCTTTCTTTTTCTTTCTTTCTTTCTTTCTTTCTCTCTTTTCTTTCTTTTTCTTTCTTTCCCTTCTTTTTTCTCCTTCCTTCCATCTTCCTTTTCCCTCTCTGCCTTCTTTCTTATTCTTTCTTTTCTTTTTCTTTTTTCTTTTTCTCTTTGTTTTCCTTTTTTCTCCTTTTTTCCTTTCCTCCCTCCCTCTCTTTCTTCCTTCCTTCCATTTCCCTCCCTCCGTAATTCCTTCCTTCCTTCTTTCTTTTTTCTCCTTCCTTTTCCCTCCCTCCCTCCCTTCTTTCTTTTTCTTTCTTTTCCTTTTCCTTTTTTCTCCTTCCTTCTTCCTTTTTCCTCCCTCCTTCCCTCTCTCTCTTCCTTCTTTCATTTCCCTCCCTCCGTAATTCCTTCCTTCCTTCCTCTCTCTCTCTGTTTCTTTCTCTTTCTTCTTCCTTCCTTCCTTCCTTCCTTCCTTCCTTCCTTTCTTTCTGGGTTGCATACAACAATGTATGACCCAGGATTGCGACACCACAATTGACCCGGGCTTGCATAGTGACATTGCTTCTCAATAGGACAAAAATATATTTTCTTGCTTGCTTACCAGCAAAAGAACGGGCTGGCTGGTTGGTTTTCAGCCAGCAAGTGCAATTCCTGACTGTCTACATAGCCAGCTGCTGCTAACCTGCTTTTGGCTGGCAAGTTATAATTTAAACCTCTCATTCATTCATTCATTCATTCATTCATTCATTCATTCATTCATTCATTCATTTTGGCCACTAATTTTTTTTTCCTTTTTCTTTTTTTTTAAGACTTTAGGAAGATGTCAATCAACTTCATTGGCTATAGTGCGGGCAGATAAAAAAAAGAGCAGAGTAACCTGGTTTAAATCCAGTCCCCCCCCCCCACAGCAGCACTCTAACTACGGGGGGCCAGGGAGAAGGGAGCTTTTATGTACCATCTGCTGGATCCGAGCAAAGCTTTTCCCATGGAAGCTGAAGGCTTGTTCGAACAGGACTTTGTCTTCCACCGTCCATTCATCGGGGAACGGCGTGAAATTGGCTAAATCGGCCAGCGACTTCTCCACATCGTGTTTGTGCCACAAGAGCATCCCCAAAGCCTGTTTTTGTGGGGGGAGAGGGGAAGAAAAAGAGATTGAGACTGTGGACGGAGAAGCCTGTTTCTTCCAAACCTGGAAAGGTGAGAGTCCCTTTAAAAATAAGTTTCTAGTGCCTGTTGGGAAGCTGACCCTGGAAAAAGACGAGTGACCAGATCGAGATGGGAGGTTTGGCGGGGCTTTTAATGCTATTTTATCCCTTTACCTGTTCAATGTTGTAGCCGTGCTTCTCCTTGGCCATGGCGATGTATTTGTCCACTAGGGGGAGATAGAGAGAAATGTCAGACTCGGGAAAAGGGGGCGGGGCAATCGCCAGAATGAATAGGGTTACACAGGTAGTCCTCGCTTTACAACCGTTCATTTAGTGACCGTTCGAAGTTACAACAGCACTGGGGGAAAAAAGTCACCTTTTTTTTTCCCGTGCCCTTGTAAAGCGACCCAGATTTTCTGGCAGTGGGCAAGCTGATTAGAGCAGGCCTCTTCAAACTTGGCCCCTTTTATGACTTGTGGACTTCAACTCCCAGAATTCCTCAGCCTGGCTGAGGAATTCTGGGAGTTGAAGTCCACAAGTCATAAAAGGGGCCAAGTTTGAAGAGGCCCGGCTTAGAGAGAGCAGCAAAGCCGTTTGAAGCCATGTAGAAGTAGGTGCATTAGAATTAGAGTTGGAAGGGACCTTGTAGGTCATCTAGTCCAACCCCCCACCCAACAAGTCTTATTGCTATTGTCAGAAGGTTGCAAAAGGGAATCACGTCACACACACACACACACACACACACCCCGGGACATTGCAACCGTCATAAACACGAGTCAGTTGCCCAGCGTCTGAATTTGGATGAGGGACGCTGCAAAAACGGTCATTTTTCCAGGGCTGTTGTAACTTCCAACCGTCACTAGACGAGCGGCTGTAAGTCAAGGACTACCTGTTTTTTTTGACACACGCACACACACATCCTTCATTTCCACCCGCAAATCTCACAACGATGCAGCTGCAGCCCATCATAAAAGCCATCGTGCTTTTAGCGGGTGCCCCTCAAAAGCACCCCGTGGGAGCGCCGAACCCCAACACTGAGGACACACACACACACCAGCTTCAGCAAAGGCTGGATTCCCCCCCCCCCCGTGCTGCCGCCCCCACTCCCAGCTTCCTAGACCAGCCAGATTAAAAACCTAGGAGCACATCAACGCATAGTAATGGCTTCTACAGGGAGGGGAGGGAAGAGCTGCCAATCAAAGGCCCTGCCACCAGCTGAGGGTGGAATATATGCTTCCCCCCCCCATTAGAAAACCTAGGGCTAAGGTTGCTTCTGGAGGTGGGGTGGGCTCAAAGTAGGAGGGAAAAGAGAGAGAGGGGAGGGAAAAACACCACTCAATGCATGCAAAAATCAAAATAGCTTGGAGGAATCAGCTGGGGGGATGGGGGCAGGGGGAGCACGAGGGGGGGGCTGGGGAGGGGGTCCTGGAAGGCAAAGGCCATCGATCTGGTGCTGCCTTCCTGCTCTTCACCGTGGAGGGGGTTCCACTCACATTTGGCGTCCGAAACACAGTGGTTGGGTGACCAGACCAGCATGCCTTTCAACTCTTTATTGCTGTATCGAGCCGTGCTCTCTGGGTAGACAAAAGAGGAGAGGGGGGCCATGAGGACACACACACACACACACACACACACACACGCACGGCCAGCAGGCCACGCCCCCCTCCCCCAAAGGAGGGGGAGAGCACCCCCGTTGCCTTTGCTTGCCCACCCTTCTTCCTTGCCCCATAAATGGCCCAACCGACATGCCTACATGCCTACTGCTTCGGCCTTTTTGTGTGTGTGTGTGTATTAGACAATGGACACTCCTCCCAACACACACACACAAACACACACTTGGCCAGCACAGCAAGAAAGGTCTTGACCTCCACCACAGCCCCCTAACTAAGAGCAAAGGCTGAAATGGGCAGGCAGGACCGCAAGGGTGTTGGGTTTTTTTTTGAGCTTTCAAACTGGGGAGGGGGGAGTGGAGAGGAAAGAAGGTGGGAGAAATGGCCGGGAAGGGGCCAAGGGGCAGGCTAGAGAGGTCAAGCCCCCCACCCCACCCCACCCTACCCCCATTCCCCTTTCTGGCTGGCTGGCTCCTTCCAGAAGGATTTTATATCTTTTTATTTTGGCTTCTACGGAGGTCCCGCAATCACCGATACACGAATTGGGTTTAAATAAAGAGGGAGAAAACAGCCTAGAGATGCAGTTTTTCCCATTTGCCTGCAGACTGGCAAAAAGGGAGAGGGGGGG
>NW_015389040.1:250592-258828 GCF_001527695.2 Protobothrops mucrosquamatus | reverse complement strand
ATCCTAGCTAGGAATATCTAGGACAGTGGCGGATTTACTGGTCTATTGGCACTGTTTTTCAACTTTGGCAACTGTTAAATTGGGTGGACTTCAACTCCCACAATTGACCTGGCTGGGGAATTCTGGGAGTTGAAGCCCTCCCATCTCAAAGCATGCTGGGTGGGGGATTCTGGGAGTTGAAGTCCACCCATCTCAAAGCATGCTGGCTGGGGGATTCTGGGAGTTGAAGTCCAGACATCTTAAAGCACGCTGGCAGGGGAATTCTGGGAGTTGAAGCCCTCCCATCTCAAAGCATGCTGGCTGGGGGATTCTGGGAGTTGAAGTCCACCCATCTCAAAGCATGCTGGCTGGGGGATTCTGGGAGTTGAAGTCCACCCATCTCAAAGCATGCTGGCTGGGGGATTCTGGGAGTTGAAGTCCACCCATCCCAAAGCATGCTGGCTGGGGGATTCTGGGAGTTGAAGTCCAGACATCTTAAAGCACGCTGGCAGGGGAATTCTGGGAGTTGAAGCCCTCCCATCTCAAAGCATGCTGAGTGGGGAATTCTGGGAGTTGAAGACCACCCATCTCAAAGCCTGCTGGCTGGGGAATTCTGGGAGTTGAAGTTCAATCATCTCCGAGTCCGCTCCCCGAGCGCTGTGCCTTCCCCTCCATCCAAATCCGAAAACACAGTGCAAATTTTCTCTTCCCCCCCCCCACCTCCCTACACGCCCCTGCCCTCAACTGGAGGGAGAACGGCCCACCCACCAGAAAGAAAGGAAACAATAGCTGCAGAAGAGAAGCAGAGAAGAAGATTGAAAGAGAGAAGGAGGGAGGGGAAAAAAAAACCCTGCCCCTTCCCTAATGTTTTGGAAAAACACTTTGATGTCAAGGGACCAGTGCTGTGAAAGTGGGGAAGGGGCTGCATCCAGGAGCTCTAGCCAATCACCCGGTCCTGGGTGAGAATTCTGTTTGTTTCCAAAGTCAATTAGTTGGAACCGCGAGGTTTTCTTGGGGAAGAGAAAAGCTTAGCGGGGGGGGGGAGGCTTGGCCCCCAAATGGGTCTCCCCATCTGCAAATCCGCCCCGGTGCTCAGCTTTCATTTTTCCACGGAGGGGGCAACCATGTGCCCTGGGGGGAAGAGGACAAATCTCGTCCAATTGGAAGGAGAGCAGGAAGAAGCAAGATCTGGGCTGGAAAGGACTGGAGAACACAACGTTACCGGAGGATTACAGAATTTGGAAGGGACCTTGTAGGTCATCTAGTCCACCCCCGCCCCTGCTCCAGCAGGAGACCCTCTCCCATTTCTGACAAGTGGCTGTCCAGTCTCTTCTTGAAAGCCTCCAGGGATGGAGCACCCACGATTTCTGGAGGCAAGCTGTTCCACTGGTTAATTGTTCTCCCCGTCAGGAAACCTCTCCTTATTTCTAGGTTGAATCTCTCCTTGGTCAGTTTCCATCCCTTGTTCCTTGTCTGACCTTTGGAGAATAGATTCTCTCCCTCTTTTTTTTTTTTGTGGCAGCCCCTCAAATACCGGACTACTGCTTTTGTGTGTGTCCCCCCCCCCCCGGTCCTTTTGTTCATTAAACTAGACATACCGAATTCCTGCAACCGTTCTTTATAGGGTTTGGCCTCCAGTCCCCTGATCATCTTTGTTGCTCTTCTCTGCACTCTTTCTAGAGTCTCGGCATCTTTTTATGGTGTGGGGAACCAAGACTGGAGGCAGTGTGTTCTAGTTGTGAGTGAGACCGGTCGGTTCTTGAAGTCTGCACTCATCGCCAAAGGGAAAAAAACCACCGATGGGAAACGAGTCTCTTGAATTACCCAGAGCGAATTCCAGATGAATGAGACCCAAAGCCAAGTCAAACACATTTTATTTTTGCCCTGGCCTTGCTTCATTTTTTTTTTTTAGCGAGGACCCCCGCCCTTTTTTGCACGCTGTTCGAAAGAGCAAAGCCGGTCCTTGGCTGGAGAATCAAATGAAAAAAACCGATCCTGGATTTAGACAATGTCACTAAAAAAAGGAAGTGTGTTACACCAAACACCAAATGAGGACATACCTGCCCCCCCACCAAAATATGTGGGGGGAAAAAATAAAATAGGGTGAGATTGGAGAAGCGAATCTTTGCAAGTCGTCTTCTCCAGAGATGTGATCCGTGCCGTTCCCAAATCCAGGAGATTATTTCTTTTAATAATAATAAAAAAAATTCCTCTGGGATTAGGAGAACGACTTGCTAACTCAGCCCCCAACAAAAGCTGGGAAAAGGAAGTCTTCCTTCCATGCGTACCCCAGCCTCATTTCTCAGATCCACCCTCTCTAAACCAGGACCCAGGGTGTAAACTGGTTCCCTTTTTACCTTGATTTTTCCTTCCTTTTCCGCTTTTCCTACCCCCACCCCACCCCACCCTTTCCATTTGCCCTCCCACTGGAGCAGGAGAAAGCAACGGCATTGTCTAAAGAGACACCTGCTCACTTGCCGCTTGCCTTCTGTGCCTGCAATATTTCACCCCCCCCCTCTCTGACACACACACACGCACACCATAGCAACAGGCCTGGGAGTGTAGCTGCTGTAGGAGAAAAGGCCTTCAAATAAGACTCCCTCGCTCTTTGCAAAATGAAGCCGACCGAGTTAGCAGAGCCGACTTGAGCGAGGACGCCGGATCCTGGCTGGTACAAAATCAGAAGCAAAGGCCGGTTTATCAGCCTGCCACTTAGGCAAATCCCACCCACCCCTTGTTGATTTCTGACTGCCCTCTTCTTTTTAACCACCTTTTGATTTTCTCCAAGCACCAGCCTGGGGAGGGGGCGAGTTGAGTCCAAGAGCCAGGCAAACTTCCAGGGGGGGGGGGAAGCAAGCAGCCACACCGGTCAAGATATATATATAGGTCAGTGGTGGCGAACCTACGGCACGGGTGCCAGAGGCGGCACTCAGAGCCCTCTCTGTGGGGACGCGCGCCGTCGCCCCAGTCTTAGGCCTTCAGCTGGGTTATATAAAACCTCTTCCCTTTAGGCCTCCGCCATGTGCCCCCCCCAAAAAAAAGGTTCAATCAATCAGTCCATTTCAACTTCTCGTGGGAAAAAAAAGATCTTGCAAAGTTGGAATTGATTGATTGAACTTTTTAATCCCACCCAGTCTGCCATTACCACCGCAGCAATACCCAGCCAATGGTCCACGCCCAGCCAGTGGTCCACACCCACCCGGCACCCGACGATACATGAGTGGGTTTGGGGTTGCAGTTTGGGCACTCGGTCTCTAAAAGGTTCGCCATCACTGATATAGGTGTTTTCCTCCCACGAGAGAAGCAGTTTGGGACAGCCCAAAAGTGCTTTTTTTTCAAGAGGCAACTGGGCTTTCTCGTTTTTTGCTTTGAAGATGTTTCGCTTCTCCTCCCAGAAGCTTCTTCAGCTCTGGATGGATGGTGGGGAAATGGAAAGATTTATACTCCTTGCAGAGAGCTGGTTATTTGCATTCTTTTTAGAGAGCCGTTGAGGCCACTTGGAGGTTTATCTGTATCTTCAGGGTCACCTGAGTGGTGCAAATGGGTGTGGAGCCTTCTTGGAACTGGAGAAAGGACTGTGTGTTCCACACTCATTTGCACAACTTTCTTTCTGCTGGCTGGGGAATGCTGGGAGTCGAAGTCCACCCCATCTTAAAGCCTGCTGGCTGGAGAATTCTGGGAGTTGAGCTCCACCCCTCTTAAAGGCTGTTGGCTGGGGGGTTCTGGGAGTTGAAGCCCACCCATCTTAAAACCTGCTGGTTGGGGAATTCTGGGAGTGTAAGCCCATCCCTCTTAAAGCCTGCTGGCTGGGGAATTCTGGGAGTCGAAGTCCACCAGTCTTCAAGTTGCCAAGTCAACTTTGCTGCCTTGAAGACGGAGGGACTTCCAGAATTCTGAAAGAAAGAATTCAGAAAGGGAATTCTGGGAGTTGAAGTCCACCCATCTGGAAGCCGACAAGAGAAACCCTGCCTTGGGCACCAGACCATCTGGGTGTCCTTGGGCCATCACACTCTCTGAGCCTTACAAAGGAGGACCTCTTCTGAAATCTTGACAAGAAACCCGCAGGAACATCCAAACCCTCACGGGAAGTCAACAATGACTCCCAAGGTGTGTGTGTGTGTGTGTGTGTGTGTGTGCAGACGCACAAACACAAAAGCCTGATTCGTGGGCGTGTAAGCTTTCCCAGCTAGATGGAAACTTTGAACCCGCTTCCTTCTCCTTGTGGCTTCTTAGGAGAGATTTGAATTCATGGGTGTCACACACACACACACACACACACACACACACACAGTCATGCTCAGGGTGAACTATAGTTACAACCATTTCTTTAGCCTCCACTCCAAATTACGACAGCCCTGAAAAAGAAAGTGGCTTAGGACCCAGTCCTCACACTTACGACCACTTTCAGCATCCCCGTGCTTTTTCGGATCAAGATTCGGGTGCTTGCCACCTGGCACGTATTTACGACGGTTGAAGCATCCCAGGGGGTCACGTGACCACCACTTGCGGGACTTTCCCAGCCGGCTTCCGACCAGCAGATCCAATGGAGGGAGCCTGACTCGATTAACGACCGCCTGATTCGCTTAACGAATGCAGCGATTCGCTGAACAATCTTGGCAAAAAAAAAAAAAAAACAGGGGAATTCTGGGTCCCGATTGTGGTCTGCATCTCTCCAGGTTGAGGGAAAGCTGGAAGTTGCCACCTTCCAAAGACACACACAAACACACAAACACACCATCTTCTCCAAATGCAAGTTTACTTTGGCAAAACATGTCAGCCCCTGTCTCCTTCTCTCCAAGGTGCTTCCTTCCCTTCTTCCCTCTCCCCATCCAGGCCTTCCTGCAGGGCCTGTGCGGGGGGGGGGGGGGGGGGGGGGGGGGNCCACCACCACCCCACCCCCCACCCCCGTCCCTGGCTGCTCCAAGCAAAAGGAAATTATAGCTATTATAATTATTATGGGGAGAGGTGCAGGGGGGGGAAGCAGGGGGGGGGAAGCGAAGATGGAGATGGAGAGGAACAAGATTTTCCTGCTCCAAATTCAGAGGGTTGGAGGGGTATTTTTTTTTGGGGGGGGAGATCTCTTTGTCTTTCTCTTTTAACCAGGGTGGGGGGAAAGCACCCTGGAACAGCTGCTAAGATTAGCTTTCCTGGCACCACCACCTGCCCCCCCCCTGTAAGCTATGGGGAGCCTGCCAAATCAGGAGGGGCAGGACCATCCAGATCGCCCGCCCGCCCGGGGCAAAGGGGCATGGAGGGGGGGGGTGTCACCCAGCTGGCTGCAGGGATGGGGGGGGGGGAAAGGACCGCCTTCCTTGTGATTTCCAGGAGACACAACTATTGATTAGGGTCCTTTCCATCTACTCCCCGGGGCTGTGAAGAAGCCGCCCCAGTGCTGGAGGGGTTAAGCGTTTCCAAGTGGCAGCTGTGCCTCCGGTCGAATGGTGCCAAGCCATCTCGTGCCTTGGACGGTTGGGGGGGAGGAGGAGGAGGAGGAAGAGGAAGGCTTCAGAGAGGCTCCTGGCCTGCCTGGCCAAGAAGGGAGGCTTGCATTCAATTCTCAGCCAGGAAATATCTGATGGAGGCTGCATCCAGGATGTCAGATGAAAGCCGGGAGCGGAAAGGAAGGAGAACCCAGCGCTGAAGCCAAAAGGCATCAGGAAAGAGAGAAGCTGGGCATAGTTTGGGGATCAGCCTACCACCACCACCCCCCCGCCTCCTTTTTTTCCACCCTGGCCATTTCCCTCTTTCGCGGGAAGCCAGGAGAGGCAGGTCTGGCCCCTTCCCCGGAAGAAGGACACGGGGGTCGGCCTGGGAAGGCGGCCAAGGTGGTGAAGTGAGCTTTAAGCCTTCTCTTGCAGTCACCTTGGCCTTCCCCTGGAGACGGGTTACATGAGCTGGCTGGGCAAGGAGCCTCTGTTAGACATAAACACAGGGAGAGGGAGAGGGAAAGAAAGAGAGGGAAAGAAAGGAAGAGAGAGAGAAAGAGGAAGAGAGAGAAAGGAAGAGAGAGAAAGAGAGAAAAGAAGAGAGAAATAGAGAGGAAGGGAGAAAGAATGACTGAGTGAGAGAGGAGAGAAAGAGAGTTGAGAGAGGAGAGAGCGAGAAAGAAAGGAAGGAAGAGAGAGAGGAAGAAAGACAGAGACAAAGAGAGTGAGAGAAGAGAAAGAGTGGAGAGGGAGGAGAGAGAGAGAGAAATAGTGGGGAAAGGAGAAGAGAGAATGAGAGAGAAAGAAAGAGAGCCAGAGAGACAGACAAATGGCTGTCTAGACTCTTCTTAAAAACGCCCAGAAGGAAGGAAGGAAGGAAGGAAGGAAGGAAGGAAGGAAGGAAGGAAAGAAGGAAGGAAGGAAGGAAGGAAGGAAGGAAGGAAGGAAGGAAAAAAAAGTAGCAGAATAGTTGGAAGGGACCTTGGAGGTCATCCAGTCCAACCCCCTGCTCAAGCAGGAGACCCACCATTTCAGAAACCATTTCTTAAAAACTTCCAGTGATGAGGGAGGGAGGGAGGGAAGGAAGGAAGGAAGGAAGGAAGGAGGGAGGGAGGGAAGGAAGGAAGGAAGGAAGGAAGGAAGGAAGGAAAAAGAATAGCAGAATAACAGAGTTGGACGGGACCTTGGAGGTCATCTAGTCCAACCCCTTGCCCAGGCAGGAAACCCTAGACCATTTCAGACAAATGGTGATCCAATCTTCCACTGTTGGAGCATCTACAACTTCTGGAGGCCAGGCGTTCCACTGGTTAATTGTTCTCACTGTCGGCTCATTGTTCTCATGGTCTCGCCCTGAGATGCTACAACCCTTGTAAATCCTTATCGGTTGCCAAGTGCCCAAATTTTGGTCGTAAAGTGTGACTTGTGAGGACCGATCACAAGTCCTTTCCCCCCCCCCCGTGTCGTCTGTAACTTCAAACGGTCGCGAAACAAACAGTTGCGAGTCCAGGACTATCTGTCTTGTTTTTTCCTGGGACTTAGCCAGAAAAGAGTCAGAAAAATCTTAATCGAAGAACACGCGAGGCCAGCCTGAACGTTTGAATCCTTCCGAGGAGGCCAAAATGAGAATTAGAACTGGAGTTAAGAGGGGGGGGGAACCAAAAAAACCACCCAAATGGCGCAAGTACATAAAACGTCTGTTTTATTTACAAGTCAAAAGCCTTTGATCATCTCCATTTGTGCAGAAACACCGGAGAGATAAAACAAGGGAGGGTGACATTCTTTTCATGTTTAGAGGAGGAAGGACCTCAGCCTTCTGAGTTTATTTTTTTGTTTTAATGGTGGGAAGAAAGATTGGATATTTTTCCCCCCTGTATTTTTGGAGGGGTTCGACAGTTTACCAGAGACCTTACGAGCAGAAGAAAAAATGTTGTTTTTAATTGCTTGCTTGAGATGGGCTCTCTGCATAAGCTAAATTCCTTTAGCTTTGATCTCTTGCTGCTCCCCCCCCCTTCCTCTCTTCCTCAGTTTCCCTTTTTGAGCAGCTTTGATTGGGCGACTGCCGTCTAACATGGATGCACTGGGCTGTGTGGCTCTTTCTTTGATTATCTGCTATCAAGGTGTTCTTAACTCCAAGTGACCACCTAGTCCTAGGCAGATTTTTAAAAAATCCATGAAGATTTGTTCCCAGCTTGGTCTTTTAGCTCTTCCAAGGTTATCCCCATCGCTCTGTAATTTGTTCCTGTTTTTTTTCTCTTTCTTTCCATTAGTAGGTGGCTCTAGAACAGAGATAAACTGAGATTTCTCCATCGGTCTCGGCTACCTAGATTGGTTAGAAATTTCAGAGTCTCCTTGCTTTGCTATCAATAGAAAGGGGTCAGTTGGGGTGGACCCTCTACACGAGGGAAGGAAAAATTTGGTCTGGGCTGTTATGGTTTCCTCGATTATAGAATAATCTCATGTTCGGGATTTGTACCATGTTTTTTTTGCATCGTAACGTAATCGAAGAGGCTGGGTCCACCAGCATGCTAAGCAGTGGCGGAATTCAAATATGTGAATAACCGGTTTTTCTGTCTGGATGCCGCTTCCGGAAGTCCATTCTGGGCCTGGGCCACAAAAAAAAATTAGCTACCGATTCTGCCGAACTGGTGCCAACTGGCTGAATCCCACCACCGAGGCTAAGGCATTAGCTTGGTTGGTTAAAACTAGCCACGCTTAGCCATTTGTGCAAAGTGGGGAGGGAGGAAGAAAAGAAGAGAGAGATGGAGGGAGAAAGCGGGGGTGGGAAGGAAGGAAGGAGTGGATGGAAGGGAAGAAGAGAGGGAGGGAGGGAG
>NW_015389040.1:227449-248571 GCF_001527695.2 Protobothrops mucrosquamatus | reverse complement strand
ACTAACGTGTAAACAGCAGCAGAAGAGACGCGCGTCTGCATTTATTAGGCTGATTTACGTGGCTGCCCACCTCGTCCATAGGACCCCGGATCGGTTAGGAGTGGAAATGGGTGGGGGGGGGAGGCGTTGGGTCTTAACGTTTTAAATATTCAGCAGAGTTTGAGAGGGAAAAAAACACGTTTAAAAGTCTTTGGAGTGACTTCTCCCACTTCCTGGCTTCCAGGGGGTGCTAGGCTACAGTTCCCATCCTCCACAGCCAAAGGGGGGCATCTCACAAAGTCAAGGGATTGGTATGGGGTGGGGTGGAAGGGATGGTCATGAAAAGAGGATATTGGAGATTTTAATTACACACACATACGTACACACACATATATATACACATAAATATGCATGTATATGCATATATATATACACACACACGCATAAACACATACACTATATATATATATATATACACACACACACACGTTAAATTTGGATTGCTAACAAAAGAGTTAAACTGTTAAAGGGAAGCTGATATAGCTATTTCTTCCTCCCATATTTGGGCTGACCGGGTGCATCATACAAAAAACACTTACATACACACACATAATATAAATATATATGTATATACATACACACACATATATACTTACACACACACACAAACACATATACATATACACACACACTGTGAAGTCCATATATGTGAAGTCCATATTTGTTTCATCTTTACCCTGCCTTTAGTAACTTTACAAATCACTCAAGGCAGAGAACATGCTTAATACTCCTTCCTCCTCATATTTTCTCCATCACATCAACCCTGTGAGGTGGGTTGGGCTGAGAGAGAGATGGGGGGGAACCGACCCAAAGTCACCCAGCCAGTTTTCCTGCCTAAGTAGCACTTACTGTATCCTGGTTTCTAGCCTGATGTCTTAACTCCTAGACCAAACTGCCTTTGTAAAACTTGGAATCTGGTTAATTGAAGTGAGGCAAAGGAGAAAAAAAAAGGCTTGGGGTTGAAGAAAAAAAATTGAACGGCATCCACAAAGCATGCTAGCAAAACCATCTTTTTGTGCCTTATGCTTCAGGCAAGTTACTGGGTCCCCCCCCCCCTGATGTTAGAATAGAAGCTGTGCAATCCCATTTTAGCCTATCCTGATTCATTGAACAAACCAGTTGGAAAATGAGAGAGATGTATAAATGAAAAGCTTAGGAAGAGTCATAGAGGTGGCCAGTACAGGTAGTCCTTGACTTACAACCATTTGTTTAGCGGCCATTCAAAGTTACAACAGCGCTGAAAAAAGGGACCGTTTTTTCAAAATGATCAAAATTTGGATGGTTGGCAACAGATTCATATTTATGACGGTTACAGTATCCTGGGATCATGTGATCTCCTTTTTGCGAAATGATTAAGAAAAATCAATTTACTTAACCGTGTTAGGAACTTAACCACCTCAGTGTTCACTTAACGGCGTTTAGTAAAGGACTACCTCAACTTAAGGTTTTGTTGTTAACTGGAGCTTTGGGTGTCGGTGGTGATGGAAACAAGGTGGGAAGTTAAGGATATTAGCCGAAAATGAGAAAAATAATAGGACCACTAGGGTATTTAAAAAAAAAGGATAATTCAGAATTTGATTTTTGGTAGAATAGTTTAAGGTCAGTGGAGGTCAGGGAGAAAATAATGATATGAAAAAATGTAATAATTGCAATAACAATTATAGGAAGGAAATTTTTTTGTTGGAAGAAAATGGATTGGGAACTTGGATCAGAAAGTTACAGCAAAGATTTATCTGGATTTTAACTCAAAGTTTAACTCAATTCGGGTCTTACGTTAAAATGTAACAGAATAGTGATTGAACATTTTTCATTGCTAGTTTATATTTCATCCTTGTAGAGACAGAAAGATCTTTGCAAACGGGCCAGGTGTCTTTTTGAATTAGGGCACTGCTTCCATCTGTTTGTGATCGTTGTATACTTTCCGGATCCAGATGGTGCATACGGCAATAAGATTTGAAAAGAGACAGCTTTACCTTAATTGCTGCAGGTGAAATGTTTTGTGTTTCTAGCTTGCCGATGGGAGAGGCCTTTGTTGGGTTTGGTTCAGTCAGTTGGAAGCATTTAATCTCTGGAATGCAAAACCACATTTTAGAAGGATAGATTTCACATTAAGAGTCAGGACCTTTTTTTAAGAGAGTCAAAATTGATTTGCTAGGTTTTATTTGATGCATTCATCACCATCATTTTAGCCGTTATCCACTGCAGGATGAAGGCCTCTTCTGGGCTGTCCTTTGCCAATTGGGCCGCCATACGTGCTGATGTTGTCGCTCCATCTTGTTTTAGGTCTCTTTCGTGGACATTTTGGATCAAGCGGTATCTGTTCTGTGACCGCTTTGGTCCAGCAGCCATCAATTCTTCTTGCTTTGGGACCAGCCCGTTTCCACTTCCGTTCTTCAACTCTCTTTGACGGCATCGTTTTCGTTTGTTCTCTTGTCCATGTGTGGGTCTTTCTATCTTGTCTTGTCATGCCGAGCATGTATCTTCCACGGCTCTTTGCACCACTCATAACTTCTGTATTGTGAGGTTAGTGTCCGTGTTTCACTGGCATATGCTAGAGCAGGTAGCACACACTGATCGAAAATGTTTCTCTTCAGGCCTAGAGGAAGTTTCTTGAAAATTACACTTAAACTTGCCAACCACGTTTAACACGCCGTTCAATTTCCTTTTATTGTATCGCCTTCCATTGGTGTGTTATCGCACCGATATCAGCGACACTGGCAGCTGATAAAGCGCACGCACCCTGCTTGGTTCTTACAAAATGACACACGGCAAACGTGACACTTGCCACTTTTGACAGGTTTTCCAGTGGCTCCTACTTTTTCAGGCTTGCGTTGTGACCCCAAATTGTGAAACTCGGTCCTCGACTTACAAACCTCATTAGGACTCAAGAGTTTCTCTGGCTAAGCAAGACGGTTGTTAAATGAGTCACGCCTGATTTTTACGATCGCCTTTGCTACAGCGGTTAAGCAAATCACAGCAGTTATTAAGCAAATCACCCAGCCGTTAAACGAATCTGGCTTCCCCTGTTGCTTTGCTTGTCGGAGGTCGGCTGGGAAGTTACTTCAAATGGTCACTAAACAAAACAGTCGTACGTTGAGGACTACCTGTACAATATATAGTGTGTACAGGTAGTCCTAAACTTACAATTCATTTACTGACCGTTCACAGTTACAATGGCTCTGAAAAATGTGAATACGACCATTTTTCACAGTTATAACATTTGCAGCGTCCCCTGTGGTCACATGATCAAATTTCAGATACTTGGCAACTGATTCATATTTATGACAGTTGCTGTGTCCCCTTTTGTGACCTTCAGACCAGCAAAGTCGATGGGGATTCACTTAACAACCGTGTTACTAACTTAACAATTGAATAGAGTTGGAAGGGACCTTGGAGGTCTTCTAGTCCAACCCCCTGCAACGATTCACTTAGCAGCTTTGGGCAAGGACAGTCATAAAATGGGCCCAAAGCCATTTAACAAAGGTCTCACTTCTCAGAAAGTTTGGGCTCAATTGTGGTCGTAAGTCGAGGACTCCCTGTATAGAAGTGACTTCCTAGCCAAGCACACACCACGAATTGGGAAAAATGCCCTCGCTTGAACTTTTGAGGGGTTGTAAGGGTTATAGGGAGGTTAAACATATGCTTCTGCCTTGAAATCATCTTAGCTGCTGACTCATCAGCCTGGCAGAAGGTTTTTTATTTTCATTTTTAAAAAAAAAGCATTTCCAAGGCATATTTGTATAGGCTTGTAGTGCTAGAAGCCAGGGGGAAAAAGTAGTAAGAACGAAGCTGTGGGAGACCCAGATTCCTCGTAGGATTTGCTTCCTTGTTCTCAAAAGCTGCACCACGCACATTTCGAATTTCCAAGGAACTGTCTCTGGATAAAAAAAAAAACACAGAACAGTTTAAAAGTGTTTCAGATGAGCTGGAAGAGCACAGGGCCTAACTCTTTAGCAGGGCTGTGCCAAAACGATGCTGCATTAGGAACTACAGTTTGAATTGTTTACTCACAATTTTAAGAAGAAAAAAAAACCCTACACATTTTCATTGGCTTAATCCGCAGAAAGTTTTAACGTATAAAATGGGGCAGTTGTTAATCGGGGAGGTTTTATTCTTGCTTTCTTCAATAGAGCTAAGCTTTTGATTGACAGTTTACTTTAGGGTAGCAGAATCCATAGGATGGTCAAGGTACTCTTATTTTTATTTTGTATTTATTTTATTTTAACCGTACGACTGTGACGGTCACAAGTGGAAGCACTGGACCCAAGTCTCTTTTTCAGCAATGTAACACCAAGGGGTCGTTAAAACAAATGGTTGTAATTTGAGGACCACCTATATTCCAGGCCTTGTAGAAAGTGTGGTCTACAGGTAGTGGTCAAGTTACAGCAGTTCATTTAGTGACCGTTCGAAGTTACAACGGCACTGAAAAAAGTGACCTAGGACTGTTTTTCAAACTAACGTCACGTCCCCGTGATCACATGATCAAAATTCAGAGGCTTGGCAACTGGCATGTACTTAAAGTGGTTGCAGTGTCCTGTGTGTTTGTGACTTCATGACAAGCAAAGTCATTGGGGAAGCCAGATTCACTTAACAACTGTGTTACTAAACAACTGTGGCAAGCAAGCTCTTAAAATGGGCAATATTCATTTACCTGTCTCGCTTCCTTCAGTTGGGGTCAATTGTGGTCGTAAGGCGAGGACTGCCTGTACTGCGGAAGAAGTCTTAATAGATGGGGAACTGTTCAGTTCTGTTTGTGTGTTGTGTCTTAGCATTTCAACCCTCCTGGTTGCAGAGGAAATCCAGTAAAGGAAAGGAGAAGAAGCAGAAACGGATGGAGGAACGGGCAGCCATGGACGCTGTCTGTGCCAAGGTTGAAGCAGCAAATAAAGTGAGTTTTCCCCCCCCTCTTTATTATTTCATGATGCCAGTTATGTCTTATCTTTCAGCTTCTCCCAGCACCCTTGCGGCTGCAAAAAAAAAAACCACGTGTAAAACTAAATTAATAAAAGTTAAAATCTGCAGAACGATGTAGTGCAGAGGGCAGCTTTAAGCCTTGTGGACTTCAACTCCCAGAATTCCACAGCTAGCTGGGGAATTCTGGGAGTTGAAGTCCACAAGTTTGAAAGAGTTGCCCATGTTGGACACCCTTGATGTAGTGATTAGGAAGGAAACTCAACTTCTGGTTCTTGAAACCTACTACCTCTATCCTGAAACTTACTGAACGGTTTTACCCCAAGAATTGCATAATTTAGAAATTGCACAAAGTGTGTGTGTGGAGGGGGAAACTTCCCTTATAGCAGGGGTGTCAAACTCAATTTCATTGAGGGCCGCATCAGCATTGCGGTTGCCCACGGGGGTGTGTGTGGCCAGGGTGGGTGTGGATGGAGTGGATGTGGCCTACTGGGTGGGCATGACTAGCTCTACATCGTTCATGTCAAGGGTGCCTGTGGGGGCCTGGGCAGGAGTGGGACAGATCTGAGGGTCTCTGGCAGAAGGGGGTGGGACCGGGGCAAGCGCCAAGGCATGGTCCATTTCTTCATTCCTCACAAAGGCTGACCCCTCCCCAGCATGCACCCAGGGGATGGGGCCGACGCGGCAGGGGCTGGTTCCTCGCTGTTTCTAGACGGCCTTGTGGAGCTAAGACTGAATGTGTTTCAGCATAGATGGCCACCACAAAATTGTACATTGGCTCCCAGCTGGCCTGGGCCAGGACCAAGGCAGTGGGGCCGTTCCCTCTCTGTTTCCAGGATGGCTTCGCGGGCCACATGAAACCACTTCGCGGGCCGCATCCGGCCCCCAGGCCTTGCGTTTGACATGTCTGCCTTATAGGCTTCCACAACTTCTGGAGACAAGCCATTAATTGTTCTCATTGTCAGGAAATCTCTCCTTATTTCTTAGATCTCTCCTTGATTAGGTTTCCATCCCTTGTTTCTTGCTGGTTTGGAGAAGACGTGGGCTTGATCGCTCTTCCGACATCAACTTTTTAGTTTGTCTAATGCCTTTCTTTCTTTCTTTCTTTCTACAGCTGGGAGACCCTTTAGAAGCTTTTCCCGTGTTCAAGAAATACGACAGAAACGGGTCAGTAAAAAAGCCCAATGTCCTTCCTTCTTTCTTTTTTTTTTTTGAGGCGAGAGATTCGAACTCGGGCCTCTCCCTCCGCGATAAATAATTGCAAAGCGTCGCTCTTGTCCTGCTTGCGGCTGCTTGGCCTGGATTTACTCGCAATGCTTCATTTCCACAAATTATTTATTTTTATATTTATTTACTTTAGAAAACTGATACAGCCGCCTACTCGCTCCCAGCGGCTCTAAGGGGGCATACAAACAATAAGAAACAGTATATTTAAAAAAAAATAAAATTATAATATAAATAAAAAAATGATAAGCCCACCCACCTCCTAATAAATAAATAATCCCTGATTATGTCTTGTTTTTTTCTTCCTTTTGCTCTTTCATTACAGGCTGAATGTTTCCATCGAGTGCAAACGAGTCTCCAGTTTGGAACCGGCTACTCTGGATTGGGCCTTTGAGCTGACTAAAACGAACATGCAGACCTTGTAAGGGCCCTAAAGATACCCAGGGATAATAATGGGAGGCCGGTGGGCAGCCATAACCAACAATTGTGGCATGAGCAAAAGCTGGTTCAATCTCACCCTCTCTGCTTCAGGAGCCCAAATATTCAGTTTGCAAGAGGGGGAAAAAATTGCTCAATAGTACAGGTGGTCCTTCACTTACAACACTTTGCTTAGTGACCGTTCTAAGTTACAACAGCGCTGAAAAAGTGACTTTTGACGCCTTTTCACACTTACAACCGTCGCAGCATCCCCGGGGTCACATGATCAAAATTCGGACGCTCAGCAACTGACTTGTATTTATGACAGTCGCAGCGTTCCCCTGGGTCACGTGATCCCCTTTGGTTCACTTAACCACTGTGGCAAGAAAAGTTATAAACTGGGGCAGAAGTCGCTTAACAGGTGTCTCGCTTGCTGTTAGTTGCGAAGTCGTGTCCAACCCATCGTGACCTCATGGACAACGTTCCTCCAGGCCTTCCTGTCCTCTACCATCTTCTGGAGTCCATTGAAGCTCATGCCTCCTGCTTCAGTGACTCCATCCAGCCACCTCGTTCTCTGTCGTCCCCTTCTTCTCTTGCCCTCCATCTTTCCCAGCATCAGACTCTTCTCCAGTGAGTCCTTCATTCTCATTAGGTGGCCAAAGTACTTGAGTCTCAACTTCAGGATCTGGCCTTCTAAAGAGCAGTTGGGTTGATCTCCTCTAGGACTGACCGGTTGGATGGCCTCGCAGTCCAGGGGACTCGCAGGAGTCTTCTCCAGCCCCAGAGTTCAAAGGCCTCCATTCTTTGGCGCTCAGCCTTTCTTACGGTCCAACTTTCACAGCCATACATTGCAACTGGGAAAACCATGGCCTTGACTCTACGCACTTTTGTTGGCAGGGTGATGTCTCTGTTTTTTAGTATGCTGTCTAGATTTGCCATAGCTTTCCTCCCCAGGAGCAAGCGTCTTTTAATTTCTTGGCTCACTTAGCAACAGAAATTTTGGGCTCAGTTGCGGTTGTAAGTCGAGGACTACCTGTACAAGGATCAGTTGTAAGTCATTTTTCATCGTTGTAACTTGCAACGGTCAGTAAACGAACGATTGCCGGTCAAGGATTACCTGTAGTGACTCTATGGAGAACCTGAGTGCAGAGACCCTTCTGAAAAAGATCATTACAGAAGGATTCCCAATCTCCCTGGACAGAAGGTTGTTGATCCTACCCTGAAGGACGTTCTCACTTCTCTCTTTTTTTTTTCCTTGTCCGTCTTCAAAGGTATGAGCAGAGCGAGTGGGGGTGGAAAGACCGGGAAAAACGGGACGAAATGACCGATGACCGGGCTTGGTACTTAATCGCTTTGGAAAACGGCTCCCTTCCGGTGGCGTTCTCGCACTTCCGCTTTGATGTCGAATACGGAGAGGAAGTTCTCTATTGGTAGGGCTTCCCACTTGGAATTTTGGCTACTGGATTGTTGGCTTCATCAGACCGGGAGGCCTGATAGACAAGAGCAGAATAGCAATAGCATTTAGACTCATATACTGCCCCATAAGACTTTACAACGCTCTCTGGGCGGTTTCCAATGTCAGCATTATTTGCATCTCCCCCCCCCCAACAATCTGGGTCCTCATTTTACCAAATTGGGAAGGACGGAAGATTGAATCAACCTTGAGCCAGTGAGAATCGAACTGCTGGCAGTCGGCAGAGTTAGCCTGCAATACTGCATTCTAAGCACTGAGCCACCACAGCAGAAGAATAGAATAAGAAATAGAATAGAATAGAATAAAATTAGAATAGAAAAGAAATAGAAGAAGAGAAGAGAAGAAAAATAGAATTAGAATAGAATAGAATAAAATAGAATAAGAATAGAATAAAGAATAGAATAGAAATAGAATAGAATAATATAGAATAGAATAAGAATAGAAAAGAATAGAATAAAAATAGAATTAGAATAGAATAGAATAGGAGTAAAATAGAATAAGAATAGAATAGAATAGAATAAAGAATAGAATAGAACAGAAGAATAGAATACGAATAAAATAGAATAAGAATAGAATAGAATACAAGAAAATAGAATAGAAGAAAGAATAGAATAGAAAGAATAGAATAGGAGTAAAATAGAATAGAATAGAATAGAATAGAATAGAATAATATAGAATAGAAGAATAGAATAGAATAGAATAGTAGAATAGAATAGAATAATATAGAATAGAAGAATAGAATAGAATAGAATAGTAGAATAGAATAGAATAATATAGAATAGAATAGTAGAATAGAATAGAATAATATAGAATAGAATAGAAGGATAGAATAGTAGAATAGAATAGAATAATATAGAATAGAATAGAAGAATAGAATAGCAAGCACTGACGTCAAATTAAAACAAAAATGTTTTCGTTTTAAAACAAAAGATCGTTGATGACTCTGCTGGGATGTTGGTATTTGCCTGTTTATTTCTCTCTTTCTTCTCCTAGCTATGAAATACAGCTGGAGAGCAAAGCAAGAAGGAAAGGTCTTGGCAAGTTCCTCATTCAGATCCTGCAGCTTGTGGCAAACAGGTAGGGCTGTGCTGCCCCATAATTCCTGAGCTAGAAACCGCCCTGATCTCACTGGAGGAGTCCCTGCGGATTTCACTCCGCTAGTCGTGGTCCGACTATAACGAGCCGGCGCTGCCCGAAGACATTTTCCGCGGTCACGTGGCCAGCAGGATGTCAGGGAGCGCTCTGACCTTCCCACTGAAGTGGTACCTACAGTATTTATCTACTTGCATTTGCAGGCTTTCAAGCTGGTAGGTTGGCAGGAGCTGAAGCAAGGACGGGAGCTTACCCTGTCGCTTGGCTCTGGGTCTCAAACCTGGGCTGCTGGCTTTCCAGCTGGCAAGCCCAGGGTCTTAACTGCTGAGCCACCCACTGGGGCAAACTTTATTGATGTTTAACAAAACTAACTCTCAACATTAAAAACTGATATTCCAGCCTGAATGTTACAGTTATTAACGTAGCCAGGGGCGGGCTCAATATATTTCTCGTTTATTCTTTACTAAACAGACATCTCCACGATTGACGTACTGATGAGGACATACAGTATTGCATTTCTTACAGTCCTGCAGTCATAAGGACTAGAGCCACGATCCACAAGCAAAGCCAAGCACGCTTAACACAGGGCAGACATATCAGAACACAAGATAATCACTCCCAGGCACGGATGCAGCCTTTAACACAAACACTTTGTGGCTGGTTTCTTATTGGAGCCTTCAAAATGCTTGGATTTTAAAACTTCTGCTTAAGCAATTAGTACCGGATTAGATTTGTTCAAGATTTACAGTGCTGTGGGAGTTAAAATTCAGTGGCAATAAGGCTTGACGTGCCAGGTGGAAAGGGAATAGGATCATTCTTGGCTAAATACACTGAAGCACGTTTAATTTCTCTCCTTTCGTGTAGAACTAGACATTAATTCAAAAGGTGGAGCTTCTTAGGAACGGTGCTGAATTTTTTTTCTTGTTTTCCCTTCCTGTTTTTCCCTCAACCCGTTCTGAGTTTGGCTCTCCCTGACTTTTCTTAGCACACAGATGAAGAAAGTCATGTTGACGGTCTTCAAACATAATCACGGAGCCAACCAGTTCTTCAGAGATGCTTTACAGTAAGTAAAAGATTTAATTCTTCTCTCGGCGAGGCAGAAAGAAGAAGAGGATGGCTGGATAATTGGGGGTTTTAAACAAAATACCCTTTTAGGGCATCGCCTCTTTGCTTAGATTAATTAGTTAAAATTACTTTGGCCAACAACTAGACCAGGGGTAGGCAACCTGGGCTCTTTTAGGACTCATGGACTTCAGCTCCCAGAATTCCTGAGTCAGCTATGCTACGCTGACTCAGGAATTCTGGGAGTTGAAGTCCATGAGTCCTAAAAGAGCCGAGGTTGCCTTCCTCTGAACTAGACCATTTCCCCAGATACGATCCAACTTCTGTTGATAAAACACCTGCTGGAAGGTCCTGCTTTTTTTAAAAAAGAAATTGTCCTGACCCTTTAGATTTGAAATAGACGATACCTCACCGAGCATGTCTGGCTGCTGTGGAGAAGACTGCTCCTACGAAATTCTCAGCCGAAGAACAAAATTTGGGGAGGGCCAGCAGGCCCACTTGGGCACGCAGTGTGGGGGCTGCTGCCACTGAGGGGCTCCGTGGCTCCCCGAAAGAATCCGCCACTCTCCAGGTAGGCCTGCCTTCCTCGTGGCTTCTCTTGACCTGTCTCAGTTCTGGCTGCGCTCTCGAGTCAAGAGGGACAGAACTCCTGTGTTACTACATCCCAGGTGCCGGGATCCGAGGTTTTCCTCCCTATCGGAGGTCCTTTAAATCGAAGCCGAGTCGTAACTTTAGGCCTGATCTTGCTTACCTACCTGCAGCCTTGAACCGAAGTGGGAATCAGTGAGATTTTTTTTTCTCTCTCTCTCTGTCTCTTTTTTTTTTCCATGGAAAATTTATGGGGTTCCTGCCTAAAGCCGTTGACGAGAATAGTGGATAAAGGATAGACTTTGGGGATGGCAGATCAAGGCCACTGGTGACAGTTCTGTATTACTTTTGTGCCTGCTTCCCACTTTTGTTTTTGAATAGCTGCAAGACGTGCGTTTATAATTTTGTCAGATGACTCCAGTGGGTTTTAAAAAGAAAATTTGCTCCCTTTAAATCAGTCCCTGGCTGTGCGTTTCAAAGCAACTCTGGCTGTGTGGGCTGATAGGAGGAGGAGGGATCCACACAGATTTTTAGAATGGGATCCTAAGTAACCTGGTGCATCTGGTTAGACCTCCCTCCTTGTTCATTGGGGACAATATCGGCGTGAATGGATTACTCCGAGCAATCTGGACCTCCAGTCTGGACCTCCAGCCTAAACTAAGATTGTTTGATTTTCCTCTTGGCCATCTGCATCGGAAACAACTCAAGAGTGGTTTCGTTGTCCGAAAGTCCCAGTAGAAGCAATTGTGCAAGCGCAAAAAAAAAAAAAAATCAATTTCACCATGAGTTGTGTGTTGTTATTGTTCAGGAGACCCTGTAGTCATTGGTTTTGGAGTTAAAAATGGCAAGCATTACATTACCCCATCAAAGATACATTGGTTTATATCCACATCTTGATTTTCCTCAGATTGTCCATTGATGGGATTTCTCCCTCAAAAAAAGGGGAAGGGGGTTGGTTGAGCATGTTGAGTGTGGCCTGCAAAATGCTTTACAATTTGAGGCTGAAATGACACTGTTGTATTTCTTTGTGTATCTATTGGGTGTTTTGTTATCTCTCTCTTTTTTTTTTTTTTTTTTGCATTTTGGGGAAGTTTTGTTCCACAAAGCAAATTTTGAGATAACGACTCTTTTTAGCCAGTAACTTTTTGCTGAAATCAAAGGGAACAACTCGGTTTGTTTTTAAATGAAAAGATTCACTTTTTTGTCTGTTTTCAAAATAAAGGTTCTGTTTGATCTCCAGCAGGTTGCAAGTGTATCTGTGTTCTCAAGGATAGCTTCCTTTGTAATGTATTTTGGACCTCTTTTTAGAGTGCTGGAATGCTCTGCTTTTTCTAAACATAATAGAACATCTATATTGCATAATCGGAGATGTTTTTCTCTCTCCCGCCTGAGTACTTATATACGCACCACTTTATAAAAAGTCACAGTTCCAAATGAAGAACCGCAAATTCTGTTCTTTGCCGTCCTCCCAAGATGGTCAGGCCTGTTAAAAATGGGCATTTGAGTCTGCAAATGAGATGCAAGTAAAAAGATTTTTTTGAAGAGATCCCTTTGTATGTTGAAAATAAGCTTTCTGTTGTGACTAAACATTGTCTTTTAAAAGTGCCTCCTGTAGCCACTGGTCACACTTTTGTATTTTAAAATATTTTTCTGTCTTGTTAATGGGGAGCCTCTTTTCGTGTTGATTTCTGGCCGACAGGATTATAATAGTTAATAGAGTTTTAAGAGGAAAATAAGGTTTTGGTCTGGAAATTGCATCTCTCTTTTCTACCTGTGGCTATTCCATTAGCTGTGGAAAGGATCTACAAGTCCATGCTGGCTAGAGAATTCTTGGAGTTGAAGCCCACCCCTCTTAAAGCATGCTGGCTGGGGAATTCTGGGAGTCAAAGTCCACCCCTTAAAGCAGTGTTTCTCAACCTTGACAATTTTAAGGCATGTGGACTTCAACTCCCAGAATTCCACAGCCAGCAATGCTGGCTGTGGAATTCTGGGAGTTGAAGTCCACATGCCTTAAAATTGTCGAGGTTGAGAAACACTGCCTTAAAGCATGATGGCTAGGGAATTCTAGGAGTTGAAGTCCACCCCTCTTAAAGGAGGCTGGCTGGGGAATTCTGGGAGTTAACATCTGTCCATCTTAAAGCATACTAGCTGGAGACTTCTGGGAGTTGAAGTCCACACATACACTCATTAGGGAATTCTGAGAGTTGAAGTCCACACCTCTTCAAATGGGCCACAGTTGAGAGACATTGGCTTAAGATGATAGATGATAAACAATAGATGTAAAGATAAGAGAGAGATAGAGTGAGTGAGTGAGTGAGTGAATGAATGCTGGGATTCAAATAGGTGAACAACCGGTTCTCTGTGTGGATGATGCCACTTCCGGAAGTCCATTCTGGGCCTGGGCAACAAAAAATTAGCCACCGGTTCTGCCGAAGCGGTGCAAACCGGCTGAATCCCACCACTGGTTGTAAGCCGAGGACTACCCATATCTGCCTTTTCCGAGAAAGGAAACCAGCTGTGTATTTGTGTGCATTGAAAGCTTGGGATTTGATCCCTCTTCAACGTTCATTGCTAGAAATTGTTTGGATACCTGTTAACAAATATATAATATATATATATATATATATATAAGTCTCAAAACAAATATATAATAAATATATATATATGTCTCAAAAAGTGTGATACGGATTCCCTTTTGACACATTTTGGGAATCAAGGCGCGGTGCGCTCTATACAGAACGGAGAAGTTTGCTAAACGCTAGAGCGGTCGTACTCTATGGTTATCTGGTCCACGGGTAGCCGGGCCCGCCTCCATGCCTGGCCGGAAATCTGTGCTACACCTGCCCGCTTCTCTATGGAATCTGCATTGGCCAGTGGAGGAGCCGCAGCTCCTTTCAGCGGAAGTGGAGGCTTTCCTTAGCTTGCCGGCTGGAGCCGCTTCCGGTTTAATCTTCTTCCGGCCTTGGCCGTGGAGGGAAGAAGGGGCCGCTTGGTGTAGGCAGAGATAATAGATTAAAGGTAAACATCTGATAAAAAGGTATAAAGCATATAGAGCTGACCTCCAAGATAATAATCTGAATGCAGATTAGCGATAAACATCTAGATAATATACATTTATACATCCCATACATTTTGCGATGCTTCCAGTTAATTGCGAATAAGCAATATTGTAAAATTGGGCTCACAGTTCGCTTTTAGTGATCCCTGGATAGATAGATAGATATAAACTGTCTTTTTTATTATTTTTTGAGGAGGGAGTGATCAAGCTTTGGTAATTGGGTCTACAGTAAAATCTCTGGATTGGCAAAGCATTAATAAGTGAATATACAGTTTGCTTAGATTATGGCTTCTTATAGGCTGAATCAGTGCAGTACTAATCAGGTTTATTTTCAGGACAGTTTTGTGGCTAAATCATACTTGGTTTGTTATCACACAACGTAGCATCAGCCATGTTTTCAAACCTTTATAGCTAAAGGGATATATGAGATTAATCCAAAAATAAACTCCAATCTGGTTTTAGCATGCTTTTATAGAGACAGATTGCGCTGTTTTCTGCTTCTTTAAAAGTTGCAAAAAGGCTATAGAATAATGGTCGTGAATTTTGTTGTGAAATATGTTATCTTGGAACTGCCTAAGNGCCTCCCACTCCTAACTCACCGAGACGCCGCAGCATGATACCGTGGTCCACGGTATCAAAAGCCGCTGAGAGGTCCAAAAGCACAAGGACAGAGGAATAACCCCTGTCCCGGGCCCTCCAGAGATCATTCACCAACGTGACCAATGCCGTTTCCGTGCTGTGTCCCGGCCTGAAGCCCGACTGGTATGGGTCTAGATAGATAGAGTGAGCGAGTGAGTGAATGAATGCTGGGATTCAAATAGGCGAACAACCGGTTCTCTGTGTGGATGATGCCACTTCCGGAAGTCCATTCTGGGCCTGGGCAACAAAAAATTAGCCACCGGTTCTGCCGAAGCGGTGCAAACCGGCTGAATCCCACCACTGGTTGTAAGCCGAGGACTACCCATATCTGCCTTTTCCGAGAAAGGAAACCAGCTGTGTATTTGTGTGCATTGAAAGCTTGGGATTTGATCCCTCTTCAACGTTCATTGCTAGAAATTGTTTGGATACCTGTTAACAAATATATAATATATATATATATATATATAAGTCTCAAAACAAATATATAATAAATATATATATATGTCTCAAAAAGTGTGATACGGACTCCCTTTTGACACATTTTGGGAATCAAGGCGCGGTGCGCTCTATACAGAACGGAGAAGTTTGCTAAACGCTAGAGCGGTCGTACTCTATGGTTATCTGGTCCACGGGTAGCCGGGCCCGCCTCCATGCCTGGCCGGAAATCCGTGCTACACCTGCCCGCTTCTCTATGGAATCTGCATTGGCCAGTGGAGGAGCCGCAGCTCCTTTCAGCGGAAGTGGGGGCTTTCCTTAGCTTGCCGGCTGGAGCCGCTTCCGGTTTAATCTTCTTCCGGCCTTGGCCGTGGAGGGAAGAAGGGGCCGCTTGGTCTAGGCAGAGATAATAGATTAAAGGTAAACATCTGATAACAAGGTATAAAGCATATAGAGCTGACCTCCAAGATAATAATCTGAATGCAGATTAGCGATAAACATCTAGATAATATACATTTATACATCCCATACATTTTGCGGTGCTTCCAGTTAATTGCGAATAAGCAATATTGTAAAATTGGGCTCACAGTTCGCTTTTAGTGATCCCTGGATATATATATATATATGAACTGTCTTTTTTTTATTATTTTTTGAGCAGGGAGTGATCAAGCTTTGGTAATTGGGTCTACAGTAAACTCTCTGGATTGTCAAAGCATTAATAAGTGAATATAGTTTGCTTAGATTATGGCTTCTTATAGGCTGAATCAGTGCAGTACTAATCAGGTTTATTTTCAGGACAGTTTTGTGGCTAAATCATACTTGGTTTGTTATCACACAACTCATCGTAGTCGGTACAAAAGTTTGGAAATATCGATTTCCCTATATACTCTAATTAGGTTTTTATTTGAGGTTAGACCAAAATCGTACGAAAATATCTCTGTCTAACGCGACAAAAGACGAAGAAATTTTCAACGTTTTTCCGATATCTTATTACCAGCACTTAAAACAACACTTTATACAATAGAACCTTGACGGATTCGAAGAATCCCGCCTTAATTTGCTTTCCTGAATGTTTTAATAAATTATAATAACTTTTGAATAATGATAACAACATTGAATAATTCCTTTGATATTAGTAAAAGCCCTTAAATGTTATTTCCATGTTTCTTTTAATTTTTGCTTGTTTTCACCAAAAGTGTTGCTTGAAATGGATAGTAAACAATTTTATGTGCAAAATTTGCAAAAGGAGGGAAGAGATACCATTTGACAATCTGAATAAATGTTTGCTAATTATAAATAATCCTACATTTTGTCTAACTCTTTGTGTAATAGGATAGGAAAAACTCACACATTTTGCAACGTTTCCAGTTAAGTTGTGAATAAGCAAATTTAATGAGTGTTAACGATAGTGCTGATCTGCTGAAGAACACATTAGCACAGATCTCATTGTTGCTGAAAATATATTTGTTTTGAAATAAACACCTTAACAGTCCAGTGCAGCAAAAGCAGCTTTCACCTGTTATACAAAATGGGATACGTTGTGAAGATGGGTTGTGAAATGTTAAGATTTGCCACATCCTGTGTGTGACAGGGCAAATATTTTGCAAAGAGGTGGTTACCACACATTGGACTTGCCTTAAAAAATAGTAACACATGATTTTTAGACTTAGCAGCAGGGCTAATGGCTTATGCCAAAGGAAGACCGTTCATCGCCCTGCTTTTTTGCACCTTTGATGGAAGCCATTAACTGTGGCCTGCAAATTACAGTGGTAGGAATGTTGTGCTGTAATTAGAACCAATGTGGTCTGGTGGTGAAGACACCAGAGTAACGTAGAAGCCAGGAGTCTTGCCTTAGGCACAAAAGCCATCAGGGTTACTTTGGGTCAGTCCGCCCAGCCCAGCCCAGCCCAGCCCACTTCACAGGGTTGTTGTGGGGAAAATAGAAGGAGGAAGGCGTATTAGGTACGTTTGCTGTCTTGGGTTATTTATAAAAATAAGGCAGGATTTTAAAAAAATCCTAAAACCTACATTATAATGCAGTAATCTATGCCAAAAGTCCATATTATAGTTTAGGGCAGGGGTAGGCAACCTTGGCTCTTTTATGACTTTTGATCTTCAACTCCAACAATTGCTGAACCAGCCATGCTGACTCAGGAATTCTGGGAGTTGGAAGTCCACAAATCATAAAAGAGCCAAGGTTGCCTTCTTCTTCTTCTTCTTGTGCCATATCCGTTATCGGACGTTGGCGATCATGTTTTTATCAGCAGCCCCACGAAAAAGTGCTGCTGAGTTTTGTCCAAACCAATCCCTTAGATTTTGAAGCCACGATGTTCTTCTGCCTGGACCTCGTTACCTACCTCTGGTTTAGGGCAATGTTTCTCAATAACTTGAAGGTGTGTGGTATTTGAAATGTCAGCAATGGAGGAACGCAATTCGGAAAACAGCATTTTACACACACACACACACACACACACACACACACACACACACACACAGAGTTTCTATCCCACGTGGCTTGATGAACTCAGGGAACATTGAATAACAGAGTTGGAAGGGACCTTGGCGGTCTTCTAATCCAACCCCCTGCTCAAGGCCTACGGACACTCAAGACGTTTATATATTTACTAAATCTGTTTGCCGCCCATCTCACCACAAGGTGACTCTGGGCGGCTTTAACAATGATAAAAAGAAAACAATTCAAAAAAAGGCGTATATAATAAAAGCAAAACACTATGAAAATCCCAAATATCAACAACTAAAAGGTGGGAAGGAATAATCGTGTTATTCAGGGGTCTTCAAACGTGGCCCTTTGATGACTTGTGGACTTCAACTCCCAGAATTCCTCAGCCAGCGTGCCTGGCTAAGGAATTCTGGGAGTTGAAGTCCACAAGTCATCAAAGGGCCAAGTTTGAAGACCCCTGGTCTTATTACTCAATAATTGTTTGCAGCTATTTTGAGGGTTGGTCTTAATCAAAAGCAACTTTAATTAACGGTTTAAAAAAAAAAAAAACCTTCCCCCCCCCCCCCAAAAAAGGACCCCCAGCAGCTTTGCCAAAGCAGCCTCGGCCTCCCTGACTGGGGAAGGGCGCACGTGGTGGGCGTGGCCGGGAAGTGACGTCAGCGCCTGAGCGCACGTGCGGCCCGTGTTGTGATGGCCTCACAACCGCTGGCATGGCGACGGCCCCCCCGATTGTGGAGCCGGGGGGGGCAGAGCCTCCTTTCCTCCTCCCCCCACCCCAGCGCTTAATTATCATCCGGGATGTTGCGGAGGGGGCGGCGGTTGCCATGGAAAGAGAAGGCGGCCTAAGCGCTTCCGGGGCGCCCGCCTCCGACCCGGAAGCGCCTCCTCCCTGCAGGGTTGCCAGCGCGAAGATGGCGGCGGAGGAGCCTCAACAACAGCCGGAGCCCGTCGGGGGGGACACGGACGGTGAGGACGGAGCGGGGGGGCTCCGCCGGTTTTCGGTGGGAGGGGCGCGGTGGGCGTCGTAAACTCGGGCGAAGCCCCCTCCCGGCTGGGGGGGCATTACTCTGGAGGGGGGGCTTCTTCTGGAGCCCCCCCAGCAGAAGCGCCGACGCTGCCCCCTCCTCTTCCTTCCCCCCCCCGCCCGTTTAGCTCGGTCTCCTTGGCAACCGGGGGAGGGGCTCCCGCCCCCTCGGTCTCCTCGGAAACGCCCCCCAAAGGCCGCCTTCTTTCCCCCCGTCCCCGTCGCCATGGAAACCGGCGCACCTGGCCAGGAGGGGCTCGCGTCCAGGGCGCCCCGCCGGGGTAAAACTGCAGCTCCCATCCGTCCCGGCGGGCCCCCTGTGGATGATGGGCGCTGGAGGAGGCCTGCCTGCCTCCCTCCCTTTCCCCGGAAGCCCCGCAGGGGCGATGGCGGCGTCCCCTTCCCCGGCTGCACCGGGCGGGGTCGGGCTTAACCCCGGTGGTCGTGAGGATGCTCCCTAGTTGGGCCACGAGACGCCCGCAAGGAAACGGCCCCCAGCCCGGAGAGCCCCGGGGACCCCCCTCATTTGCACCCCCGGCTACAAATAGCCTCTCCCCTCCACTCTGTATGCATAAATGGATAAACAGAGGGAGCAACCCCCCCCCACACACACACACATAGCACGGATGATGTTCCCTAGTCTGGTCATGAGACGCCTGCAAGGAAACGGCACCCGGCTCAGAGGGCACCAAGCATCCCTCAGCTCAGCCCTGAGCTAGAAATATTCTCTTTTATCAGTCCTCCTATTTGCACATTTTAGAAAGGTGGGATGGAGTCATGCATATTCATAGGTAAATAAGCCCTCATTTCAACCCCAAACTGCCAATATTCTCCTTTATAGGCTTCACCTTGTCTCAGGGGGCGCTTCTGGTTGAAGTGGGTTCTCCCAGCCTTTCCTTATGGGATGAGTCTACAGAATAACAGAGCTGGAGGGGACCTTGGAGGTCTTCTAGTCCAACCCCCTGCTCAAGCAGGAGACCCTATGCCATTTCAGAAAAAAATGGTTGTCCAGTCTCTTCTTCAAAACCTTCAGTGATGGAGCACCCACAACCTCAGGAGTCTGGGATTCATGCAACTTGCTTGAAAATCCCGTTATCTGCATTTAGACTATTTCCTCAAGTTGGCTCCTTTTAACCTTGGCTTGTTCCTTTTGGCATTATTCTCCCTTGCTCTTTTTTACCCCCAAATATTAGGTGATAAAACAGCCCCTTTGCTCGATGTTGCTCTCTTGAATTAGCTTGCAAACTAACGGTTCTGTTCTTCTGATTCTAACTCCTGTAAAACTGTGACACTCGTTCGCTGTCTGATATATTGCATGATTATGTGAGAACTGCGCCTGTCTTAACAGGGTCTCTGTTTGGGCCACCGCTTTATGCCATGATCCGCTTTTTAAACTTTGAATGTGCTAAATGAATGTGTGTGTTTTGTGGACCGTGTGTTTTGCGCTTAATTCTCGGTGTTGAAAAACATGGTTGTGGGTTAATAAAAGTCAAATTTATTCCAGGTTTTAGGCAGTCTGATTAAATCAGGATTTATTTGCTCAGGTATATAGCATGTTACCCGAATACAGCCATGGTTTCTAGCTAACTGAGGATTAGCATGTTGTGTGAAAACACCCAGGAATAATCTTTCCTTTTTATCATGATTTCTCCTTATACTCCTCGCACGTCAATTCATGATTTTTCCTCCCCATACTCTGGTTTTTGTTAAAGTGTTTTTTAAAAATGTAATTTTCTATTCGAAGTGTGTATAAATGATCCCTTTTGTCTAATGTTGCCTTATAAGACAATCTCTGTGTTATAGATGGAAGTTTGTGCAGAATAATAGGAGTAGGCTTGATGTGAAACTGAACTTTATTGTGTCTGTAACATCCTGGCCAAAATGTGCCATGTGATACATAGTCTGTGTCTATCTTTGTTATTAATGCATGATTAAACTGGTCACCTACTCCTCATGTTTTCAATTTTTATAACATATTATAAATTATAAATATTTCAATATTTATATTTCAGTATTTATAAAAAGCATTCTGTGAAAACCTTAAGTCAAGGGGTCACTGTGGACATGAATATGGTTCTAACTGTGCTAAGTAGAACATTGTGACTTGAAATATAAGAGGAATAAATGGTAAAAAGCATGAAATAATACAGACTGACAGAGTTGGAAGGGACCTAGGAGATCTTCTAATCTAGTCCAACCCCCTTGCTCAAGAAGGAGAACCTATATTATAATATATAATGAAATGGAAGAAATAAAAATAGGCAAAAATATAATAGATCTGAATGACTGATTTAAGTCTTGTGTGGAGTTGATGAATACATGTTAGCAAAGCAGGCATTGACGTAATTACAAATGAAAGTGCTGGTAAAAAAAAAAGATGAATTGATGTCACTTATTAGGGATGCTTGGGAAAATTCTACAACATTCTGAATGATTGTGATCCAGGGAAAATAATTAAGTAAAATTAATGGGTGGATGTGAAGAAATGAATAGGTGGGTAGAATTTAATACATTTATGGATAAACGTATAAGAAAGTGTGGTCTGAATACCGCTGAGTGGGATGTGAACACATGTCCTTTGGTGTGCAGACAATGTTGTGTTATTGGCTGCGAACCCAGATGATTTGCAGCAAATGTAAGATTTGTGAAAAGGAACAAGAAATGTGAAACTGCAAATTAATGTGACAAAGAACAAGGT